>NW_028125337.1:0-186572 GCF_965194825.1 Balaenoptera physalus | reverse complement strand
CGAGAGTTATCATTTATAAGTCTGCAGGTTTGTGAATTGCAGTGCCCCTGAGCTCCATTTTTCAACTCGCTTTCTTGGGAGCTGGCCGCAAAAGCGCAGGATTGCTTCAGGCCCTATTCTGGTCCCGGGCGGCAGGCTGAGCCTGTGGTTAAATCTTCTTCCTGATGGGGAAGTAGAGTGACCTGTGCCTGTCCCAACACCTAGAGCTAGTCTCTCATTGGTTCCCACTCTTCCCGTTCATCCTCAGGACAAATTGCAAGCTGTACGGAACAGGAGGTTAAAGGTGCTGATTCTCCAAGGAGGGAGATTGCTACTAAAGCGGCTGGAATGGCGAACCCGAGCATAAGGAGATGAGAAATGAGGTGCGTTTTGGAAACCTTTCCCGATCACACGGTGTACCATCTTCTGGGTTTCTCATGCATGTTTTCGATGTAGGAAGATGCCCTTGAACCTGGAGATTTGGGACCCATGGGATGGATATCACGCAGTATTTCTTTAAAGGGTCTGCGTTTCCTCACCCAACCTCACCAAACCTCTCAGCCCCAAGAGTGTCCACCCGTATGTCTCAATCAGCTGTGGGTCTAGATATGGTCAATCCAGGTGGCATCACAGCCCCTGAACGAATTTTGTAAGAATTTCTCTCTCTTTCACTGTCTTTGTTTCACGGGTTTTTAAAAGTAATTGATTTTTATAATGGGGTTTAGCTGCTTTTCACTGCTGTGTTTCTGCCGCTTTACACCCACTTGACTCACAGAGAGATATCAAAACATAGGTTTTAAGATTCTTACTACTCAGATATATTCTTGGACGGTGAATAGGGGGTGTTGAGTCCAATTCACTGATCAAGGAGTAGGTCTTGTCTATTACATATTGGGTTTATGGAACGGTATCTGACCTAATTTGAAACCCTTGTTTTATGCATCACCCCACCTCACCTTTCCCGTTAAGCAGCCATAGTGTGTTTTCTAAACGTGGGACTCTGGTCTGTTTTGTAATTCAGTTCAAGGGTAGCGGTTTATACATTCCCTCTATAAGTGATATCTTATGATAAGTGTCTTTTTCTGTGTGACTTATTTCACTTAGAATCGTCGTACCTAAATCCACTCATCATGCTGCTACTAGCCTTATGACGTTGATTTCATGGCTGAGTGATATTCCATTGTACATAAGGACCACAACTTCTTTATCCATTTTTCTCTTTCCTGGGATATTTAAGGTGTAACGAAGTGGAGGTTCTTGTCAACAGAGCAGCCGTAAACTTTGGGGTGCCTGTGTCTTGCTGATTTTTAGTTTTCCCAATTTATACGCCCATGAGTGGAAGTGCCCTGTGCTCTCTAAGCTGAGTTTTTTAGATGTTTCAGGACACACCGTACACTTCTCCAGAGTGGCTGTTGGCAATTTACATCCCTCCCATCAGCGTAGCCAGGCTCCCGTTTCTCCATGGCCTGTCCTGCATTTCTGGTTTTGACACTTTATTCAGCATGGCCCTTTTGACCGATGGGAAGCGAGACTTCTTTGTAGCGCTGATTTGCCTTTCCAGGTTGCTTGGTTGGCCAAAAAGGGCGTATGCGTTTTTTCCTGAATATATTCAGGAAAAAACGCATACGCCCTTTTTGGCCAAGGGCATCATTGTCGAGGTTTTGCCGCTTTACCCGTGCTTTAAAGGCGATTCGAATCTCCCTCCTGAAATCTGTTTCCTGCAATTCTGCCTTGCTTTCCAATCCTCTTCGTTGTCTTCCCTCAATATATTTGTGGACGAGAGTTATCATTTATAAGTCTGCAGGTTTGTGAATTGCAGTGCCCCTGAGCTCCATTTTTCAACTCGCTTTCTTGGGAGCTGGCCGCAAAAGCGCAGGATTGCTTCAGGCCCTATTCTGGTCCCGGGCGGCAGGCTGAGCCTGTGGTTAATTCTTCTTCCTGATGGGAAAGTAGAGTGACCTGTGCCTGTCCCAACACCTAGAGCTAGTCTCTCATTGGTTCCCACTCTTCCCGTTCATCCTCAGGACAAATTGCAACCTGTACGGAACAGGAGGTTAAAGGTGCTGATTCTCCAAGGAGGGAGATTGCTAGTAAAGCGGCTGGAATGGCGAACCCGAGCACAAGAAGATGAGAAATGAGGTGCGTTTTGGAAACCTTTCCCGATCACACGGTGTACCATCTTCTGGGTTTCTCATGCATGTTTTCGATGTAGGAAGATGCCCTTGAACCTGGAGATTTGGGACCCATGGGATGGATATCACGCAGTATTTCTTTAAAGGGTCTGCGTTTCCTCACCCAACCTCACCAAACCTCTCAGCCCCAAGAGTGTCCACCCGTATGTCTCAATCAGCTGTGGGTCTAGATATGGTCAATCCAGGTGGCATCACAGCCCCTGAACGAATTTTGTAAGAATTTCTCTCTCTTTCACTGTCTTTGTTTCACGGGTTTTTAAAAGTAATTGATTTTTATAATGGGGTTTAGCTGCTTTTCACTGCTGTGTTTCTGCCGCTTTACACCCACTTGACTCACAGAGAGATATCAAAACATAGGTTTTAAGATTCTTACTACTCAGATATATTCTTGGACGGTGAATAGGGGGTGTTGAGTCCAATTCACTGATCAAGGAGTAGGTCTTGTCTATTACATATTGGGTTTATGGAACGGTATCTGACCTAATTTGAAACCCTTGTTTTATGCATCACCCCACCTCACCTTTCCCGTTAAGCAGCCATAGTGTGTTTTCTAAACGTGGGACTCTGGTCTGTTTTGTAATTCAGTTCAAGGGTAGCGGTTTATACATTCCCTCTATAAGTGATATCTTATGATAAGTGTCTTTTTCTGTGTGACTTATTTCACTTAGAATCGTCGTACCTAAATCCACTCATCATGCTGCTACTAGCCTTATGACGTTGATTTCATGGCTGAGTGATATTCCATTGTACATAAGGACCACAACTTCTTTATCCATTTTTCTCTTTCCTGGGATATTTAAGGTGTAACGAAGTGGAGGTTCTTGTCAACAGAGCAGCCGTAAACTTTGGGGTGCCTGTGTCTTGCTGATTTTTAGTTTTCCCAATTTATACGCCCATGAGTGGAAGTGCCCTGTGCTCTCTAAGCTGAGTTTTTTAGATGTTTCAGGACACACCGTACACTTCTCCAGAGTGGCTGTTGGCAATTTACATCCCTCCCATCAGCGTAGCCAGGCTCCCGTTTCTCCATGGCCTGTCCTGCATTTCTGGTTTTGACACTTTATTCAGCATGGCCCTTTTGACCGATGGGAAGCGAGACTTCTTTGTAGCGCTGATTTGCCTTTCCAGGTTGCTTGGTTGGCCAAAAAGGGCGTATGCGTTTTTTCCTGAATATATTCAGGAAAAAACGCATACGCCCTTTTTGGCCAAGGGCATCATTGTCGAGGTTTTGCCGCTTTACCCGTGCTTTAAAGGCGATTCGAATCTCCCTCCTGAAATCTGTTTCCTGCAATTCTGCCTTGCTTTCCAATCCTCTTCGTTGTCTTCCCTCAATATATTTGTGGACGAGAGTTATCATTTATAAGTCTGCAGGTTTGTGAATTGCAGTGCCCCTGAGCTCCATTTTTCAACTCGCTTTCTTGGGAGCTGGCCGCAAAAGCGCAGGATTGCTTCAGGCCCTATTCTGGTCCCGGGCGGCAGGCTGAGCCTGTGGTTAATTCTTCTTCCTGATGGGAAAGTAGAGTGACCTGTGCCTGTCCCAACACCTAGAGCTAGTCTCTCATTGGTTCCCACTCTTCCCGTTCATCCTCAGGACAAATTGCAACCTGTACGGAACAGGAGGTTAAAGGTGCTGATTCTCCAAGGAGGGAGATTGCTAGTAAAGCGGCTGGAATGGCGAACCCGAGCACAAGAAGATGAGAAATGAGGTGCGTTTTGGAAACCTTTCCCGATCACACGGTGTACCATCTTCTGGGTTTCTCATGCATGTTTTCGATGTAGGAAGATGCCCTTGAACCTGGAGATTTGGGACCCATGGGATGGATATCACGCAGTATTAATTTAAAGGGTCTGCGTTTCCTCACCCAACCTCACCAAACCTCTCAGACCCAAGAGTGTCCACCCTTATGTCTCCATCAGCTGTGGGTCTAGATATGGTCAATCCAGGTGGCATCACAGCCCCTGAACGAATTTTGTAAGAATTTCTCTCTCTTTCACTGTCTTTGTTTCACGGGTTTTTAAAAGTAATTGATTTTTTTAATGGGGTTTAGCTGCTTTTCACTGCTGTGTTTCTGCCGCTTTACACACACTTGACTCACTTACAGAGAGATATCAAAACATAGGTTTTAAGATTCTTACTAGTCAGATATATTCTTGGGCGGTGAATAGGGGGTGTTGAGTCCAATTCACTGATCAAGGAGTAGGTCTTGTCTATTACATATTGGGTTTATGGAACGGTATCTGACCTAATTTGAAACCCTTGTTTTATGCATCACCCCACCTCACCTTTCCCGTTAAGCAGCCATAGTGTGTTTTCTAAACGTGGGACTCTGGTCTGTTTTGTAATTCAGTTCAAGGGTAGCGGTTTATACATTCCCTCTATAAGTGATATCTTATGATAAGTGTCTTTTTCTGTGTGACTTATTTCACTTAGAATCGTCGTACCTAAATCCACTCATCATGCTGCTACTAGCCTTATGACGTTGATTTCATGGCTGAGTGATATTCCATTGTACATAAGGACCACAACTTCTTTATCCATTTTTCTCTTTCCTGGGATATTTAAGGTGTAACGAAGTGGAGGTTCTTGTCAACAGAGCAGCCGTAAACTTTGGGGTGCCTGTGTCTTGCTGATTTTTAGTTTTCCCAATTTATACGCCCATGAGTGGAAGTGCCCTGTGCTCTCTAAGCTGAGTTTTTTAGATGTTTCAGGACACACCGTACACTTCTCCAGAGTGGCTGTTGGCAATTTACATCCCTCCCATCAGCGTAGCCAGGCTCCCGTTTCTCCATGGCCTGTCCTGCATTTCTGGTTTTGACACTTTATTCAGCATGGCCCTTTTGACCGATGGGAAGCGAGACTTCTTTGTAGCGCTGATTTGCCTTTCCAGGTTGCTTGGTTGGCCAAAAAGGGCGTATGCGTTTTTTCCTGAATATATTCAGGAAAAAACGCATACGCCCTTTTTGGCCAAGGGCATCATTGTCGAGGTTTTGCCGCTTTTCCCGTGCTTTAAAGGCGATTCGAATCTCCCTCCTGAAATCTGTTTCCTGCAATTCTGCCTTGCTTTCCAATCCTCTTCGTTGCCTTCCCTCAATATATTTGTGGACGAGAGTTATCATTTATAAGTCTGCAGGTTTGTGAATTGCAGTGCCCCTGAGCTCCATTTTTCAACTCGCTTTCTTGGGAGCTGGCCGCAAAAGCGCAGGATTGCTTCAGGCCCTATTCTGGTCCCGGGCGGCAGGCTGAGCCTGTGGTTAATTCTTCTTCCTGATGGGAAAGTAGAGTGACCTGTGCCTGTCCCAACACCTAGAGCTAGTCTCTCATTGGTTCCCACTCTTCCCGTTCATCCTCAGGACAAATTGCAAGCTGTACGGAACAGGAGGTTAAAGGTGCTGATTCTCCAAGGAGGGAGATTGCTACTAAAGCGGCTGGAATGGCGAACCCGAGCACAAGGAGATGAGAAATGAGGTGCGTTTTGGAAACCTTTCCCGATCACACGGTGTACCATCTTCTGGGTTTCTCATGCATGTTTTCGATGTAGGAAGATGCCCTTGAACCTGGAGATTTGGGACCCATGGGATGGATATCACGCAGTATTACTTTAAAGGGTCTGCGTTTCGTCACCCAACCTCACCAAACCTCTCAGACCCAAGAGTGTCCACCCTTATGTCTCCATCAGCTGTGGGTCTAGATATGGTCAATCCAGGTGGCATCACAGCCCCTGAACGAATTTTGTAAGAATTTCTCTCTCTTTCACTGTCTTTGTTTCACGGGTTTTTAAAAGTAATTGATTTTTATAATGGGGTTTAGCTGCTTTTCACTGCTGTGTTTCTGCCGCTTTACACACACTTGACTCACTTACAGAGAGATATCAAAACATAGGTTTTAAGATTCTTACTAGTCAGATATATTCTTGGGCGGTGAATAGGGGGTGTTGAGTCCAATTCACTGATCAAGGAGTAGGTCTTGTCTATTACATATTGGGTTTATGGAACGGTATCTGACCTAATTTGAAACCCTTGTTTTATGCATCACCCCACCTCACCTTTCCCGTTAAGCAGCCATAGTGTGTTTTCTAAACGTGGGACTCTGTTCTGTTTTGTAATTCAGTTCAAGGGTAGCGGTTTATACATTCCCTCTATAAGTGATATCTTATGATAAGTGTCTTTTTCTGTGTGACTTATTTCACTTAGAATCGTCGTACCTAAATCCACTCATCATGCTGCTACTAGCCTTATGACGTTGATTTCATGGCTGAGTGATATTCCATTGTACATAAGGACCACAACTTCTTTATCCATTTTTCTCTTTCCTGGGATATTTAAGGTGTAACGAAGTGGAGGTTCTTGTCAACAGAGCAGCCGTAAACTTTGGGGTGCCTGTGTCTTGCTGATTTTTAGTTTTCCCAATTTATACGCCCATGAGTGGAAGTGCCCTGTGCTCTCTAAGCTGAGTTTTTTAGATGTTTCAGGACACACCGTACACTTCTCCAGAGTGGCTGTTGGCAATTTACATCCCTCCCATCAGCGTAGCCAGGCTCCCGTTTCTCCATGGCCTGTCCTGCATTTCTGGTTTTGACACTTTATTCAGCATGGCCCTTTTGACCGATGGGAAGCGAGACTTCTTTGTAGCGCTGATTTGCCTTTCCAGGTTGCTTGGTTGGCCAAAAAGGGCGTATGCGTTTTTTCCTGAATATATTCAGGAAAAAACGCATACGCCCTTTTTGGCCAAGGGCATCATTGTCGAGGTTTTGCCGCTTTTCCCGTGCTTTAAAGGCGATTCGAATCTCCCTCCTGAAATCTGTTTCCTGCAATTCTGCCTTGCTTTCCAATCCTCTTCGTTGCCTTCCCTCAATATATTTGTGGACGAGAGTTATCATTTATAAGTCTGCAGGTTTGTGAATTGCAGTGCCCCTGAGCTCCATTTTTCAACTCGCTTTCTTGGGAGCTGGCCGCAAAAGCGCAGGATTGCTTCAGGCCCTATTCTGGTCCCGGGCGGCAGGCTGAGCCTGTGGTTAATTCTTCTTCCTGATGGGAAAGTAGAGTGACCTGTGCCTGTCCCAACACCTAGAGCTAGTCTCTCATTGGTTCCCACTCTTCCCGTTCATCCTCAGGACAAATTGCAAGCTGTACGGAACAGGAGGTTAAAGGTGCTGATTCTCCAAGGAGGGAGATTGCTACTAAAGCGGCTGGAATGGCGAACCCGAGCACAAGGAGATGAGAAATGAGGTGCGTTTTGGAAACCTTTCCCGATCACACGGTGTACCATCTTCTGGGTTTCTCATGCATGTTTTCGATGTAGGAAGATGCCCTTGAACCTGGAGATTTGGGACCCATGGGATGGATATCACGCAGTATTACTTTAAAGGGTCTGCGTTTCGTCACCCAACCTCACCAAACCTCTCAGACCCAAGAGTGTCCACCCTTATGTCTCCATCAGCTGTGGGTCTAGATATGGTCAATCCAGGTGGCATCACAGCCCCTGAACGAATTTTGTAAGAATTTCTCTCTCTTTCACTGTCTTTGTTTCACGGGTTTTTAAAAGTAATTGATTTTTATAATGGGGTTTAGCTGCTTTTCACTGCTGTGTTTCTGCCGCTTTACACACACTTGACTCACTTACAGAGAGATATCAAAACATAGGTTTTAAGATTCTTACTAGTCAGATATATTCTTGGGCGGTGAATAGGGGGTGTTGAGTCCAATTCACTGATCAAGGAGTAGGTCTTGTCTATTACATATTGGGTTTATGGAACGGTATCTGACCTAATTTGAAACCCTTGTTTTATGCATCACCCCACCTCACCTTTCCCGTTAAGCAGCCATAGTGTGTTTTCTAAACGTGGGACTCTGTTCTGTTTTGTAATTCAGTTCAAGGGTAGCGGTTTATACATTCCCTCTATAAGTGATATCTTATGATAAGTGTCTTTTTCTGTGTGACTTATTTCACTTAGAATCGTCGTACCTAAATCCACTCATCATGCTGCTACTAGCCTTATGACGTTGATTTCATGGCTGAGTGATATTCCATTGTACATAAGGACCACAACTTCTTTATCCATTTTTCTCTTTCCTGGGATATTTAAGGTGTAACGAAGTGGAGGTTCTTGTCAACAGAGCAGCCGTAAACTTTGGGGTGCCTGTGTCTTGCTGATTTTTAGTTTTCCCAATTTATACGCCCATGAGTGGAAGTGCCCTGTGCTCTCTAAGCTGAGTTTTTTAGATGTTTCAGGACACACCGTACACTTCTCCAGAGTGGCTGTTGGCAATTTACATCCCTCCCATCAGCGTAGCCAGGCTCCCGTTTCTCCATGGCCTGTCCTGCATTTCTGGTTTTGACACTTTATTCAGCATGGCCCTTTTGACCGATGGGAAGCGAGACTTCTTTGTAGCGCTGATTTGCCTTTCCAGGTTGCTTGGTTGGCCAAAAAGGGCGTATGCGTTTTTTCCTGAATATATTCAGGAAAAAACGCATACGCCCTTTTTGGCCAAGGGCATCATTGTCGAGGTTTTGCCGCTTTTCCCGTGCTTTAAAGGCGATTCGAATCTCCCTCCTGAAATCTGTTTCCTGCAATTCTGCCTTGCTTTCCAATCCTCTTCGTTGCCTTCCCTCAATATATTTGTGGACGAGAGTTATCATTTATAAGTCTGCAGGTTTGTGAATTGCAGTGCCCCTGAGCTCCATTTTTCAACTCGCTTTCTTGGGAGCTGGCCGCAAAAGCGCAGGATTGCTTCAGGCCCTATTCTGGTCCCGGGCGGCAGGCTGAGCCTGTGGTTAATTCTTCTTCCTGATGGGAAAGTAGAGTGACCTGTGCCTGTCCCAACACCTAGAGCTAGTCTCTCATTGGTTCCCACTCTTCCCGTTCATCCTCAGGACAAATTGCAAGCTGTACGGAACAGGAGGTTAAAGGTGCTGATTCTCCAAGGAGGGAGATTGCTACTAAAGCGGCTGGAATGGCGAACCCGAGCACAAGGAGATGAGAAATGAGGTGCGTTTTGGAAACCTTTCCCGATCACACGGTGTACCATCTTCTGGGTTTCTCATGCATGTTTTCGATGTAGGAAGATGCCCTTGAACCTGGAGATTTGGGACCCATGGGATGGATATCACGCAGTATTAATTTAAAGGGTCTGCGTTTCCTCACCCAACCTCACCAAACCTCTCAGACCCAAGAGTGTCCACCCTTATGTCTCCATCAGCTGTGGGTCTAGATATGGTCAATCAAGGTGGCATCACAGCCCCTGAACGAATTTTGTAAGAATTTCTCTCTCTTTCACTGTCTTTGTTTCACGGGTTTTTAAAAGTAATTGATTTTTATAATGGGGTTTAGCTGCTTTTCACTGCTGTGTTTCTGCCGCTTTACACACACTTGACTCACTTACAGAGAGATATCAAAACATAGGTTTTAAGATTCTTACTAGTCAGATATATTCTTGGGCGGTGAATAGGGGGTGTTGAGTCCAATTCACTGATCAAGGAGTAGGTCTTGTCTATTACATATTGGGTTTATGGAACGGTATCTGACCTAATTTGAAACCCTTGTTTTATGCATCACCCCACCTCACCTTTCCCGTTAAGCAGCCATAGTGTGTTTTCTAAACGTGGGACTCTGTTCTGTTTTGTAATTCAGTTCAAGGGTAGCGGTTTATACATTCCCTCTATAAGTGATATCTTATGATAAGTGTCTTTTTCTGTGTGACTTATTTCACTTAGAATCGTCGTACCTAAATCCACTCATCATGCTGCTACTAGCCTTATGACGTTGATTTCATGGCTGAGTGATATTCCATTGTACATAAGGACCACAACTTCTTTATCCATTTTTCTCTTTCCTGGGATATTTAAGGTGTAACGAAGTGGAGGTTCTTGTCAACAGAGCAGCCCTAAACTTTGGGGTGCCTGTGTCTTGCTGATTTTTAGTTTTCCCAATTTATACGCCCATGAGTGGAAGTGCCCTGTGCTCTCTAAGCTGAGTTTTTTAGATGTTTCAGGACACACCGTACACTTCTCCAGAGTGGCTGTTGGCAATTTACATCCCTCCCATCAGCGTAGCCAGGCTCCCGTTTCTCCATGGCCTGTCCTGCATTTCTGGTTTTGACACTTTATTCAGCATGGCCCTTTTGACCGATGGGAAGCGAGACTTCTTTGTAGCGCTGATTTGCCTTTCCAGGTTGCTTGGTTGGCCAAAAAGGGCGTATGCGTTTTTTCCTGAATATATTCAGGAAAAAACGCATACGCCCTTTTTGGCCAAGGGCATCATTGTCGAGGTTTTGCCGCTTTTCCTGTGCTTTAAAGGCGATTCGAATCTCCCTCCTGAAATCTGTTTCCTGCAATTCTGCCTTGCTTTCCAATCCTCTTCGTTGCCTTCCCTCAATATATTTGTGGACGAGAGTTATCATTTATAAGTCTGCAGGTTTGTGAATTGCAGTGCCCCTGAGCTCCATTTTTCAACTCGCTTTCTTGGGAGCTGGCCGCAAAAGCGCAGGATTGCTTCAGGCCCTATTCTGGTCCCGGGCGGCAGGCTGAGCCTGTGGTTAAATCTTCTTCCTGATGGGGAAGTAGAGTGACCTGTGCCTGTCCCAACACCTAGAGCTAGTCTCTCATTGGTTCCCACTCTTCCCGTTCATCCTCAGGACAAATTGCAACCTGTACGGAACAGGAGGTTAAAGGTGCTGATTCTCCAAGGAGGGAGATTGCTACTAAAGCGGCTGGAATGGCGAACCCGAGCATAAGGAGATGAGAAATGAGGTGCGTTTTGGAAACCTTTCCCGATCACACGGTGTACCATCTTCTGGGTTTCTCATGCATGTTTTCGATGTAGGAAGATGCCCTTGAACCTGGAGATTTGGGACCCATGGGATGGATATCACGCAGTATTTCTTTAAAGGGTCTGCGTTTCCTCACCCAATCTCACCAAACCTCTCAGCCCCAAGAGTGTCCACCCTTATGTCTCCATCAGCTGTGGGTCTAGATATGGTCAATCCAGGTGGCATCACAGCCCCTGAACGAATTTTGTAAGAATTTCTCTCTCTTTCACTGTCTTTTTTCACGGGTTTTTAAAAGTAATTGATTTTTATAATGGGGTTTAGCTGCTTTTCACTGCTGTGTTTCTGCCTCTTTACACCCACTTGACTCACTTACAGAGAGATATCAAAACATAGGTTTTAAGATTCTTACTAGTCAGATATATTCTTGGGCGGTGAATAGGGGGTGTTGAGTCCAATTCACTGATCAAGGAGTAGGTCTTGTCTATTACATATTGGGTTTATGGAACGGTATCTGACCTAATTTGAAACCCTTGTTTTATGCATCACCCCACCTCACCTTTCCTGTTAAGCAGCCATAGTGTGTTTTCTAAACGTGGGACTCTGGTCTGTTTTGTAATTCAGTTCAAGGGTAGCGGTTTTTACATTCCCTCTATAAGTGATATCTTATGATAAGTGTCTTTTTCTGTGTGACTTATTTCACTTAGAATCGTCGTACCTAAATCCACTCATCATGCTGCTACTAGCCTTATGACGTTGATTTCATGGCTGAGTGATATTCCATTGTACATAAGGACCACAACTTCTTTATCCATTTTTCTCTTTCCTGGGATATTTAAGGTGTAACGAAGTGGAGGTTCTTGTCAACAGAGCAGCCCTAAACTTTGGGGTGCCTGTGTCTTGCTGATTTTTAGTTTTCCCAATTTATACGCCCATGAGTGGAAGTGCCCTGTGCTCTCTAAGCTGAGTTTTTTAGATGTTTCAGGACACACCGTACACTTCTCCAGAGTGGCTGTTGGCAATTTACATCCCTCCCATCAGCGTAGCCAGGCTCCCGTTTCTCCATGGCCTGTCCTACATTTCGGGTTTTGACACTTTATTCAGCATGGCCCTTTTGACCGATGGGAAGCGAGACTTCTTTGTAGCGCTGATTTGCCTTTCCAGGTTGCTTGGTTGGCCAAAAAGGGCGTATGCGTTTTTTCCTGAATATATTCAGGAAAAAACGCCTACGCCCTTTTTGGCCAAGGGCATCATTGTCGAGGTTTTGCCGCTTTTCCTGTGCTTTAAAGGCGATTCGAATCTCCCTCCTGAAATCTGTTTCCTGCAATTCTGCCTTGCTTTCCAATCCTCTTCGTTGCCTTCCCTCAATATATTTGTGGACGAGAGTTATCATTTATAAGTCTGCAGGTTTGTGAATTGCAGTGCCCCTGAGCTCCATTTTTCAACTCGCTTTCTTGGGAGCTGGCCGCAAAAGCGCAGGATTGCTTCAGGCCCTATTCTGGTCCCGGGCGGCAGGCTGAGCCTGTGGTTAATTCTTCTTCCTGATGGGGAAGTAGAGTGACCTGTGCCTGTCCCAACACCTAGAGCTAGTCTCTCATTGGTTCCCACTCTTCCCGTTCATCCTCAGGACAAATTGCAACCTGTACGGAACAGGAGGTTAAAGGTGCTGATTCTCCAAGGAGGGAGATTGCTACTAAAGCGGCTGGAATGGCGAACCCGAGCATAAGGAGATGAGAAATGAGGTGCGTTTTGGAAACCTTTCCCGATCACACGGTGTACCATCTTCTGGGTTTCTCATGCATGTTTTCGATGTAGGAAGATGCCCTTGAACCTGGAGATTTGGGACCCATGGGATGGATATCACGCAGTATTTCTTTAAAGGGTCTGCGTTTCCTCACCCAACCTCACCAAACCTCTCAGCCCCAAGAGTGTCCACCCTTATGTCTCCATCAGCTGTGGGTCTAGATATGGTCAATCCAGGTGGCATCACAGCCCCTGAACGAATTTTGTAAGAATTTCTCTCTCTTTCACTGTCTTTGTTTCACGGGTTTTTAAAAGTAATTGATTTTTATAATGGGGTTTAGCTGCTTTTCACTGCTGTGTTTCTGCCGCTTTACACCCACTTGACTCACAGAGAGATATCAAAACATAGGTTTTAAGATTCTTACTACTCAGATATATTCTTGGACGGTGAATAGGGGGTGTTGAGTCCAATTCACTGATCAAGGAGTAGGTCTTGTCTATTACATATTGGGTTTATGGAACGGTATCTGACCTAATTTGAAACCCTTGTTTTATGCATCACCCCACCTCACCTTTCCCGTTAAGCAGCCATAGTGTGTTTTCTAAACGTGGGACTCTGGTCTGTTTTGTAATTCAGTTCAAGGGTAGCGGTTTATACATTCCCTCTATAAGTGATATCTTATGATAAGTGTCTTTTTCTGTGTGACTTATTTCACTTAGAATCGTCGTACCTAAATCCACTCATCATGCTGCTACTAGCCTTATGACGTTGATTTCATGGCTGAGTGATATTCCATTGTACATAAGGACCACAACTTCTTTATCCATTTTTCTCTTTCCTGGGATATTTAAGGTGTAACGAAGTGGAGGTTCTTGTCAACAGAGCAGCCGTAAACTTTGGGGTGCCTGTGTCTTGCTGATTTTTAGTTTTCCCAATTTATACGCCCATGAGTGGAAGTGCCCTGTGCTCTCTAAGCTGAGTTTTTTAGATGTTTCAGGACACACCGTACACTTCTCCAGAGTGGCTGTTGGCAATTTACATCCCTCCCATCAGCGTAGCCAGGCTCCCGTTTCTCCATGGCCTGTCCTGCATTTCTGGTTTTGACACTTTATTCAGCATGGCCCTTTTGACCGATGGGAAGCGAGACTTCTTTGTAGCGCTGATTTGCCTTTCCAGGTTGCTTGGTTGGCCAAAAAGGGCGTATGCGTTTTTTCCTGAATATATTCAGGAAAAAACGCATACGCCCTTTTTGGCCAAGGGCATCATTGTCGAGGTTTTGCCGCTTTACCCGTGCTTTAAAGGCGATTCGAATCTCCCTCCTGAAATCTGTTTCCTGCAATTCTGCCTTGCTTTCCAATCCTCTTCGTTGTCTTCCCTCAATATATTTGTGGACGAGAGTTATCATTTATAAGTCTGCAGGTTTGTGAATTGCAGTGCCCCTGAGCTCCATTTTTCAACTCGCTTTCTTGGGAGCTGGCCGCAAAAGCGCAGGATTGCTTCAGGCCCTATTCTGGTCCCGGGCGGCAGGCTGAGCCTGTGGTTAATTCTTCTTCCTGATGGGAAAGTAGAGTGACCTGTGCCTGTCCCAACACCTAGAGCTAGTCTCTCATTGGTTCCCACTCTTCCCGTTCATCCTCAGGACAAATTGCAACCTGTACGGAACAGGAGGTTAAAGGTGCTGATTCTCCAAGGAGGGAGATTGCTAGTAAAGCGGCTGGAATGGCGAACCCGAGCACAAGAAGATGAGAAATGAGGTGCGTTTTGGAAACCTTTCCCGATCACACGGTGTACCATCTTCTGGGTTTCTCATGCATGTTTTCGATGTAGGAAGATGCCCTTGAACCTGGAGATTTGGGACCCATGGGATGGATATCACGCAGTATTTCTTTAAAGGGTCTGCGTTTCCTCACCCAACCTCACCAAACCTCTCAGCCCCAAGAGTGTCCACCCGTATGTCTCAATCAGCTGTGGGTCTAGATATGGTCAATCCAGGTGGCATCACAGCCCCTGAACGAATTTTGTAAGAATTTCTCTCTCTTTCACTGTCTTTGTTTCACGGGTTTTTAAAAGTAATTGATTTTTATAATGGGGTTTAGCTGCTTTTCACTGCTGTGTTTCTGCCGCTTTACACCCACTTGACTCACAGAGAGATATCAAAACCTAGGTTTTAAGATTCTTACTACTCAGATATATTCTTGGACGGTGAATAGGGGGTGTTGAGTCCAATTCACTGATCAAGGAGTAGGTCTTGTCTATTACATATTGGGTTTATGGAACGGTATCTGACCTAATTTGAAACCCTTGTTTTATGCATCACCCCACCTCACCTTTCCCGTTAAGCAGCCATAGTGTGTTTTCTAAACGTGGGACTCTGGTCTGTTTTGTAATTCAGTTCAAGGGTAGCGGTTTATACATTCCCTCTATAAGTGATATCTTATGATAAGTGTCTTTTTCTGTGTGACTTATTTCACTTAGAATCGTCGTACCTAAATCCACTCATCATGCTGCTACTAGCCTTATGACGTTGATTTCATGGCTGAGTGATATTCCATTGTACATAAGGACCACAACTTCTTTATCCATTTTTCTCTTTCCTGGGATATTTAAGGTGTAACGAAGTGGAGGTTCTTGTCAACAGAGCAGCCGTAAACTTTGGGGTGCCTGTGTCTTGCTGATTTTTAGTTTTCCCAATTTATACGCCCATGAGTGGAAGTGCCCTGTGCTCTCTAAGCTGAGTTTTTTAGATGTTTCAGGACACACCGTACACTTCTCCAGAGTGGCTGTTGGCAATTTACATCCCTCCCATCAGCGTAGCCAGGCTCCCGTTTCTCCATGGCCTGTCCTGCATTTCTGGTTTTGACACTTTATTCAGCATGGCCCTTTTGACCGATGGGAAGCGAGACTTCTTTGTAGCGCTGATTTGCCTTTCCAGGTTGCTTGGTTGGCCAAAAAGGGCGTATGCGTTTTTTCCTGAATATATTCAGGAAAAAACGCATACGCCCTTTTTGGCCAAGGGCATCATTGTCGAGGTTTTGCCGCTTTACCCGTGCTTTAAAGGCGATTCGAATCTCCCTCCTGAAATCTGTTTCCTGCAATTCTGCCTTGCTTTCCAATCCTCTTCGTTGTCTTCCCTCAATATATTTGTGGACGAGAGTTATCATTTATAAGTCTGCAGGTTTGTGAATTGCAGTGCCCCTGAGCTCCATTTTTCAACTCGCTTTCTTGGGAGCTGGCCGCAAAAGCGCAGGATTGCTTCAGGCCCTATTCTGGTCCCGGGCGGCAGGCTGAGCCTGTGGTTAATTCTTCTTCCTGATGGGAAAGTAGAGTGACCTGTGCCTGTCCCAACACCTAGAGCTAGTCTCTCATTGGTTCCCACTCTTCCCGTTCATCCTCAGGACAAATTGCAACCTGTACGGAACAGGAGGTTAAAGGTGCTGATTCTCCAAGGAGGGAGATTGCTAGTAAAGCGGCTGGAATGGCGAACCCGAGCACAAGAAGATGAGAAATGAGGTGCGTTTTGGAAACCTTTCCCGATCACACGGTGTACCATCTTCTGGGTTTCTCATGCATGTTTTCGATGTAGGAAGATGCCCTTGAACCTGGAGATTTGGGACCCATGGGATGGATATCACGCAGTATTAATTTAAAGGGTCTGCGTTTCCTCACCCAACCTCACCAAACCTCTCAGACCCAAGAGTGTCCACCCTTATGTCTCCATCAGCTGTGGGTCTAGATATGGTCAATCCAGGTGGCATCACAGCCCCTGAACGAATTTTGTAAGAATTTCTCTCTCTTTCACTGTCTTTGTTTCACGGGTTTTTAAAAGTAATTGATTTTTTTAATGGGGTTTAGCTGCTTTTCACTGCTGTGTTTCTGCCGCTTTACACACACTTGACTCACTTACAGAGAGATATCAAAACATAGGTTTTAAGATTCTTACTAGTCAGATATATTCTTGGGCGGTGAATAGGGGGTGTTGAGTCCAATTCACTGATCAAGGAGTAGGTCTTGTCTATTACATATTGGGTTTATGGAACGGTATCTGACCTAATTTGAAATCCTTGTTTTATGCATCACCCCACCTCACCTTTCCCGTTAAGCAGCCATAGTGTGTTTTCTAAACGTGGGACTCTGTTCTGTTTTGTAATTCAGTTCAAGGGTAGCGGTTTATACATTCCCTCTATAAGTGATATCTTATGATAAGTGTCTTTTTCTGTGTGACTTATTTCACTTAGAATTGTCGTACCTAAATCCACTCATCATGCTGCTACTAGCCTTATGACGTTGATTTCATGGCTGAGTGATATTCCATTGTACATAAGGACCACAACTTCTTTATCCATTTTTCTCTTTCCTGGGATATTTAAGGTGTAACGAAGTGGAGGTTCTTGTCAACAGAGCAGCCGTAAACTTTGGGGTGCCTGTGTCTTGCTGATTTTTAGTTTTCCCAATTTATACGCCCATGAGTGGAAGTGCCCTGTGCTCTCTAAGCTGAGTTTTTTAGATGTTTCAGGACACACCGTACACTTCTCCAGAGTGGCTGTTGGCAATTTACATCCCTCCCATCAGCGTAGCCAGGCTCCGGTTTCTCCATGGCCTGTCCTGCATTTCTGGTTTTGACACTTTATTCAGCATGGCCCTTTTGACCGATGGGAAGCGAGACTTCTTTGTAGCGCTGATTTGCCTTTCCAGGTTGCTTGGTTGGCCAAAAAGGGCGTATGCGTTTTTTCCTGAATATATTAAGGAAAAAACGCATACGCCCTTTTTGGCCAAGGGCATCATTGTCGAGGTTTTGCCGCTTTTCCTGTGCTTTAAAGGCGATTCGAATCTCCCTCCTGAAATCTGTTTCCTGCAATTCTGCCTTGCTTTCCAATCCTCTTCGTTGCCTTCCCTCAATATATTTGTGGACGAGAGTTATCATTTATAAGTCTGCAGGTTTGTGAATTGCAGTGCCCCTGAGCTCCATTTTTCAACTCGCTTTCTTGGGAGCTGGCCGCAAAAGCGCAGGATTGCTTCAGGCCCTATTCTGGTCCCGGGCGGCAGGCTGAGCCTGTGGTTAATTCTTCTTCCTGATGGGAAAGTAGAGTGACCTGTGCCTGTCCCAACACCTAGAGCTAGTCTCTCATTGGTTCCCACTCTTCCCGTTCATCCTCAGGACAAATTGCAAGCTGTACGGAACAGGAGGTTAAAGGTGCTGATTCTCCAAGGAGGGAGATTGCTACTAAAGCGGCTGGAATGGCGAACCCGAGCACAAGGAGATGAGAAATGAGGTGCGTTTTGGAAACCTTTCCCGATCACACGGTGTACCATCTTCTGGGTTTCTCATGCATGTTTTCGATGTAGGAAGATGCCCTTGAACCTGGAGATTTGGGACCCATGGGATGGGAACCACGCAGTATTACTTTAAAGGGTCTGCGTTTCCTCACCCAACCTCACCAAACCTCTCAGACCCAAGAGTGTCCACCCTTATGTCTCCATCAGCTGTGGGTCTAGATATGGTCAATCCAGGTGGCATCACAGCCCCTGAACGAATTTTGTAAGAATTTCTCTCTCTTTCACTGTCTTTGTTTCACGGGTTTTTAAAAGTAATTGATTTTTAAAATGGGGTTTAGCTGCTTTTCACTGCTGTGTTTCTGCCGCTTTACACACACTTGACTCACTTACAGAGAGATATCAAAACATAGGTTTTAAGATTCTTACTAGTCAGATATATTCTTGGGCGGTGAATAGGGGGTGTTGAGTCCAATTCACTGATCAAGGAGTAGGTCTTGTCTATTACATATTGGGTTTATGGAACGGTATCTGACCTAATTTGAAACCCTTGTTTTATGCATCACCCCACCTCACCTTTCCCGTTAAGCAGCCATAGTGTGTTTTCTAAACGTGGGACTCTGTTCTGTTTTGTAATTCAGTTCAAGGGTAGCGGTTTATACATTCCCTCTATAAGTGATATCTTATGATATGTGTCTTTTTCTGTGTGACTTATTTCACTTAGAATCGTCGTACCTAAATCCACTCATCATGCTGCTACTAGCCTTATGACGTTGATTTCATGGCTGAGTGATATTCCATTGTACATAAGGACCACAACTTCTTTATCCATTTTTCTCTTTCCTGGGATATTTAAGGTGTAACGAAGTGGAGGTTCTTGTCAACAGAGCAGCCGTAAACTTTGGGGTGCCTGTGTCTTGCTGATTTTTAGTTTTCCCAATTTATACGCCCATGAGTGGAAGTGCCCTGTGCTCTCTAAGCTGAGTTTTTTAGATGTTTCAGGACACACCGTACACTTCTCCAGAGTGGCTGTTGGCAATTTACATCCCTCCCATCAGCGTAGCCAGGCTCCCGTTTCTCCATGGCCTGTCCTGCATTTCTGGTTTTGACACTTTATTCAGCATGGCCCTTTTGACCGATGGGAAGCGAGACTTCTTTGTAGCGCTGATTTGCCTTTCCAGGTTGCTTGGTTGGCCAAAAAGGGCGTATGCGTTTTTTCCTGAATATATTCAGGAAAAAACGCATACGCCCTTTTTGGCCAAGGGCATCATTGTCGAGGTTTTGCCGCTTTTCCCGTGCTTTAAAGGCGATTCGAATCTCCCTCCTGAAATCTGTTTCCTGCAATTCTGCCTTGCTTTCCAATCCTCTTCGTTGCCTTCCCTCAATATATTTGTGGACGAGAGTTATCATTTATAAGTCTGCAGGTTTGTGAATTGCAGTGCCCCTGAGCTCCATTTTTCAACTCGCTTTCTTGGGAGCTGGCCGCAAAAGCGCAGGATTGCTTCAGGCCCTATTCTGGTCCCGGGCGGCAGGCTGAGCCTGTGGTTAATTCTTCTTCCTGATGGGAAAGTAGAGTGACCTGTGCCTGTCCCAACACCTAGAGCTAGTCTCTCATTGGTTCCCACTCTTCCCGTTCATCCTCAGGACAAATTGCAAGCTGTACGGAACAGGAGGTTAAAGGTGCTGATTCTCCAAGGAGGGAGATTGCTACTAAAGCGGCTGGAATGGCGAACCCGAGCACAAGGAGATGAGAAATGAGGTGCGTTTTGGAAACCTTTCCCGATCACACGGTGTACCATCTTCTGGGTTTCTCATGCATGTTTTCGATGTAGGAAGATGCCCTTGAACCTGGAGATTTGGGACCCATGGGATGGGAACCACGCAGTATTACTTTAAAGGGTCTGCGTTTCGTCACCCAACCTCACCAAACCTCTCAGACCCAAGAGTGTCCACCCTTATGTCTCCATCAGCTGTGGGTCTAGATATGGTCAATCCAGGTGGCATCACAGCCCCTGAACGAATTTTGTAAGAATTTCTCTCTCTTTCACTGTCTTTGTTTCACGGGTTTTTAAAAGTAATTGATTTTTAAAATGGGGTTTAGCTGCTTTTCACTGCTGTGTTTCTGCCGCTTTACACACACTTGACTCACTTACAGAGAGATATCAAAACATAGGTTTTAAGATTCTTACTAGTCAGATATATTCTTGGGCGGTGAATAGGGGGTGTTGAGTCCAATTCACTGATCAAGGAGTAGGTCTTGTCTATTACATATTGGGTTTATGGAACGGTATCTGACCTAATTTGAAACCCTTGTTTTATGCATCACCCCACCTCACCTTTCCCGTTAAGCAGCCATAGTGTGTTTTCTAAACGTGGGACTCTGGTCTGTTTTGTAATTCAGTTCAAGGGTAGCGGTTTATACATTCCCTCTATAAGTGATATCTTATGATAAGTGTCTTTTTCTGTGTGACTTATTTCACTTAGAATCGTCGTACCTAAATCCACTCATCATGCTGCTACTAGCCTTATGACGTTGATTTCATGGCTGAGTGATATTCCATTGTACATAAGGACCACAACTTCTTTATTCATTTTTCTCTTTCCTGGGATATTTAAGGTGTAACGAAGTGGAGGTTCTTGTCAACAGAGCAGCCGTAAACTTTGGGGTGCCTGTGTCTTGCTGATTTTTAGTTTTCCCAATTTATACGCCCATGAGTGGAAGTGCCCTGTGCTCTCTAAGCTGAGTTTTTTAGATGTTTCAGGACACACCGTACACTTCTCCAGAGTGGCTGTTGGCAATTTACATCCCTCCCATCAGCGTAGCCAGGCTCCCGTTTCTCCATGGCCTGTCCTGCATTTCTGGTTTTGACACTTTATTCAGCATGGCCCTTTTGACCGATGGGAAGCGAGACTTCTTTGTAGCGCTGATTTGCCTTTCCAGGTTGCTTGGTTGGCCAAAAAGGGCGTATGCGTTTTTTCCTGAATATATTCAGGAAAAAACGCATACGCTCTTTTTGGCCAAGGGCATCATTGTCGAGGTTTTGCCGCTTTTCCCGTGCTTTAAAGGCGATTCGAATCTCCCTCCTGAAATCTGTTTCCTGCAATTCTGCCTTGCTTTCCAATCCTCTTCGTTGCCTTCCCTCAATATATTTGTGGACGAGAGTTATCATTTATAAGTCTGCAGGTTTGTGAATTGCAGTGCCCCTGAGCTCCATTTTTCAACTCGCTTTCTTGGGAGCTGGCCGCAAAAGCGCAGGATTGCTTCAGGCCCTATTCTGGTCCCGGGCGGCAGGCTGAGCCTGTGGTTAATTCTTCTTCCTGATGGGAAAGTAGAGTGACCTGTGCCTGTCCCAACACCTAGAGCTAGTCTCTCATTGGTTCCCACTCTTCCCGTTCATCCTCAGGACAAATTGCAAGCTGTACGGAACAGGAGGTTAAAGGTGCTGATTCTCCAAGGAGGGAGATTGCTACTAAAGCGGCTGGAATGGCGAACCCGAGCACAAGGAGATGAGAAATGAGGTGCGTTTTGGAAACCTTTCCCGATCACACGGTGTACCATCTTCTGGGTTTCTCATGCATGTTTTCGATGTAGGAAGATGCCCTTGAACCTGGAGATTTGGGACCCATGGGATGGGAACCACGCAGTATTACTTTAAAGGGTCTGCGTTTCCTCACCCAACCTCACCAAACCTCTCAGACCCAAGAGTGTCCACCCTTATGTCTCCATCAGCTGTGGGTCTAGATATGGTCAATCCAGGTGGCATCACAGCCCCTGAACGAATTTTGTAAGAATTTCTCTCTCTTTCACTGTCTTTGTTTCACGGGTTTTTAAAAGTAATTGATTTTTAAAATGGGGTTTAGCTGCTTTTCACTGCTGTGTTTCTGCCGCTTTACACACACTTGACTCACTTACAGAGAGATATCAAAACATAGGTTTTAAGATTCTTACTAGTCAGATATATTCTTGGGCGGTGAATAGGGGGTGTTGAGTCCAATTCACTGATCAAGGAGTAGGTCTTGTCTATTACATATTGGGTTTATGGAACGGTATCTGACCTAATTTGAAACCCTTGTTTTATGCATCACCCCACCTCACCTTTCCCGTTAAGCAGCCATAGTGTGTTTTCTAAACGTGGGACTCTGTTCTGTTTTGTAATTCAGTTCAAGGGTAGCGGTTTATACATTCCCTCTATAAGTGATATCTTATGATATGTGTCTTTTTCTGTGTGACTTATTTCACTTAGAATCGTCGTACCTAAATCCACTCATCATGCTGCTACTAGCCTTATGACGTTGATTTCATGGCTGAGTGATATTCCATTGTACATAAGGACCACAACTTATTTATCCATTTTTCTCTTTCCTGGGATATTTAAGGTGTAACGAAGTGGAGGTTCTTGTCAACAGAGCAGCCGTAAACTTTGGGGTGCCTGTGTCTTGCTGATTTTTAGTTTTCCCAATTTATACGCCCATGAGTGGAAGTGCCCTGTGCTCTCTAAGCTGAGTTTTTTAGATGTTTCAGGACACACCGTACACTTCTCCAGAGTGGCTGTTGGCAATTTACATCCCTCCCATCAGCGTAGCCAGGCTCCCGTTTCTCCATGGCCTGTCCTGCATTTCTGGTTTTGACACTTTATTCAGCATGGCCCTTTTGACCGATGGGAAGCGAGACTTCTTTGTAGCGCTGATTTGCCTTTCCAGGTTGCTTGGTTGGCCAAAAAGGGCGTATGCGTTTTTTCCTGAATATATTCAGGAAAAGACGCATACGCCCTTTTTGGCCAAGGGCATCATTGTCGAGGTTTTGCCGCTTTTCCCGTGCTTTAAAGGCGATTCGAATCTCCCTCCTGAAATCTGTTTCCTGCAATTCTGCCTTGCTTTCCAATCCTCTTCGTTGCCTTCCCTCAATATATTTGTGGACGAGAGTTATCATTTATAAGTCTGCAGGTTTGTGAATTGCAGTGCCCCTGAGCTCCATTTTTCAACTCGCTTTCTTGGGAGCTGGCCGCAAAAGCGCAGGATTGCTTCAGGCCCTATTCTGGTCCCGGGCGGCAGGCTGAGCCTGTGGTTAATTCTTCTTCCTGATGGGAAAGTAGAGTGACCTGTGCCTGTCCCAACACCTAGAGCTAGTCTCTCATTGGTTCCCACTCTTCCCGTTCATCCTCAGGACAAATTGCAAGCTGTACGGAACAGGAGGTTAAAGGTGCTGATTCTCCAAGGAGGGAGATTGCTACTAAAGCGGCTGGAATGGCGAACCCGAGCACAAGGAGATGAGAAATGAGGTGCGTTTTGGAAACCTTTCCCGATCACACGGTGTACCATCTTCTGGGTTTCTCATGCATGTTTTCGATGTAGGAAGATGCCCTTGAACCTGGAGATTTGGGACCCATGGGATGGGAACCACGCAGTATTACTTTAAAGGGTCTGCGTTTCCTCACCCAACCTCACCAAACCTCTCAGACCCAAGAGTGTCCACCCTTATGTCTCCATCAGCTGTGGGTCTAGATATGGTCAATCCAGTTGGCATCACAGCCCCTGAACGAATTTTGTAAGAATTTCTCTCTCTTTCACTGTCTTTGTTTCACGGGTTTTTAAAAGTAATTGATTTTTATAATGGGGTTTAGCTGCTTTTCACTGCTGTGTTTCTGCCGCTTTACACACACTTGACTCACTTACAGAGAGATATCAAAACATAGGTTTTAAGATTCTTACTAGTCAGATATATTCTTGGGCGGTGAATAGGGGGTGTTGAGTCCAATTCACTGATCAAGGAGTAGGTCTTGTCTATTACATATTGGGTTTATGGAACGGTATCTGACCTAATTTGAAACCCTTGTTTTATGCATCACCCCACCTCACCTTTCCCGTTAAGCAGCCATAGTGTGTTTTCTAAACGTGGGAGTCTGTTCTGTTTTGTAATTCAGTTCAAGGGTAGCGGTTTATACATTCCCTCTATAAGTGATATCTTATGATAAGTGTCTTTTTCTGTGTGACTTATTTCACTTAGAATCGTCGTACCTAAATCCACTCATCATGCTGCTACTAGCCTTATGACGTTGATTTCATGGCTGAGTGATATTCCATTGTACATAAGGACCACAACTTCTTTATCCATTTTTCTCTTTCCTGGGATATTTAAGGTGTAACGAAATGGAGGTTCTTGTCAACAGAGCAGCCGTAAACTTTGGGGTGCCTGTGTCTTGCTGATTTTTAGTTTTCCCAATTTATACGCCCATGAGTGGAAGTGCCCTGTGCTCTCTAAGCTGAGTTTTTTAGATGTTTCAGGACACACTGTACACTTCTCCAGAGTGGCTGTTGGCAATTTACATCCCTCCCATCAGCGTAGCCAGGCTCCCGTTTCTCCATGGCCTGTCCTGCATTTCTGGTTTTGACACTTTATTCAGCATGGCCCTTTTGACCGATGGGAAGCGAGACTTCTTTGTAGCGCTGATTTGCCTTTCCAGGTTGCTTGGTTGGCCAAAAAGGGCGTATGCGTTTTTTCCTGAATATATTCAGGAAAAAACGCATACGCCCTTTTTGGCCAAGGGCATCATTGTCGAGGTTTTGCCGCTTTTCCCGTGCTTTAAAGGCGATTCGAATCTCCCTCCTGAAATCTGTTTCCTGCAATTCTGCCTTGCTTTCCAATCCTCTTCGTTGTCTTCCCTCAATATATTTGTGGACGAGAGTTATCATTTATAAGTCTGCAGGTTTGTGAATTGCAGTGCCCCTGAGCTCCATTTTTCAACTCGCTTTCTTGGGAGCTGGCCGCAAAAGCGCAGGATTGCTTCAGGCCCTATTCTGGTCCCGGGCGGCAGGCTGAGCCTGTGGTTAATTCTTCTTCCTGATGAGAAAGTAGAGTGACCTGTGCCTGTCCCAACACCTAGAGCTAGTCTCTCATTGGTTCCCACTCTTCCCGTTCATCCTCAGGACAAATTGCAACCTGTACGGAACAGGAGGTTAAAGGTGCTGATTCTCCAAGGAGGGAGATTGCTAGTAAAGCGGCTGGAATGGCGAACCCGAGCACAAGGAGATGAGAAATGAGGTGCGTTTTGGAAACCTTTCCCGATCACACGGTGTACCATCTTCTGGGTTTCTCATGCATGTTTTCGATGTAGGAAGATGCCCTTGAACCTGGAGATTTGGGACCCATGGGATGGGAACCACGCAGTATTACTTTAAAGGGTCTGCGTTTCCTCACCCAACCTCACCAAACCTCTCAGACCCAAGAGTGTCCACCCTTATGTCTCCATCAGCTGTGGGTTTAGATATGGTCAATCCAGGTGGCATCACAGCCCCTGAACGAATTTTGTAAGAATTTCTCTCTCTTTCACTGTCTTTGTTTCACGGGTTTTTAAAAGTAATTGATTTTTATAATGGGGTTTAGCTGCTTTTCACTGCTGTGTTTCTGCCGCTTTACACCCACTTGACTCACTTACAGAGAGATATCAAAACATAGGTTTTAAGATTCTTACTAGTCAGATATATTCTTGAGCGGTGAATAGGGTGTGTTGAGTCCAATTCACTGATCAAGGAGTAGGTCTTGTCTATTACATATTGGGTTTATGGAACGGTATCTGACCTAATTTGAAACCCTTGTTTTATGCATCACCCCACCTCACCTTTCCCGTTAAGCAGCCATAGTGTGTTTTCTAAACGTGGGACTCTGTTCTGTTTTGTAATTCAGTTCAAGGGTAGCGGTTTATACATTCCCTCTATAAGTGATATCTTATGATAAGTGTCTTTTTCTGTGTGACTTATTTCACTTAGAATCGTCGTACCTAAATCCACTCATCATGCTGCTACTAGCCTTATGACGTTGATTTCATGGCTGAGTGATATTCCATTGTACATAAGGACCACAACTTCTTTATCCATTTTTCTCTTTCCTGGGATATTTAAGGTGTAACGAAGTGGAGGTTCTTGTCAACAGAGCAGCCCTAAACTTTGGGGTGCCTGTGTCTTGCTGATTTTTAGTTTTCCCAATTTATACGCCCATGAGTAGAAGTGCCCTGTGCTCTCTAAGCTGAGTTTTTTAGATGTTTCAGGACACACCGTACACTTCTCCAGAGTGGCTGTTGGCAATTTACATCCCTCCCATCAGCGTAGCCAGGCTCCCGTTTCTCCATGGCCTGTCCTGCATTTCTGGTTTTGACACTTTATTCAGCATGGCCCTTTGGAGCGATGGGAAGCGAGACTTCTTTGTAGCGCTGATTTGCCTTTCCAGGTTGCTTGGTTGGCCAAAAAGGGCGTATGCGTTTTTTCCTGAATATATTCAGGAAAAAACGCATACGCCCTTTTTGGCCAAGGGCATCATTGTCGAGGTTTTGCCGCTTTTCCTGTGCTTTAAAGGCGATTCGAATCTCCCTCCTGAAATCTGTTTCCTGCAATTCTGCCTTGCTTTCCAATCCTCTTCGTTGCCTTCCCTCAATATATTTGTGGACGAGAGTTATCATTTATAAGTCTGCAGGTTTGTGAATTGCAGTGCCCCTGAGCTCCATTTTTCAACTCGCTTTCTTGGGAGCTGGCCGCAAAAGCGCAGGATTGCTTCAGGCCCTATTCTGGTCCCGGGCGGCAGGCTGAGCCTGTGGTTAATTCTTCTTCCTGATGGGGAAGTAGAGTGACCTGTGCCTGTCCCAACACCTAGAGCTAGTCTCTCATCGGTTCCCACTCTTCCCGTTCATCCTCAGGACAAATTGCAACCTGTACGGAACAGGAGGTTAAAGGTGCTGATTCTCCAAGGAGGGAGATTGCTACTAAAGCGGCTGCAATGGCGAACCCGAGCATAAGGAGATGAGAAATGAGGTGCGTTTTGGAAACCTTTCCCGATCACACGGTGTACCATCTTCTGGGTTTCTCATGCATGTTTTCGATGTAGGAAGATGCCCTTGAACCTGGAGATTTGGGACCCATGGGATGGATATCACGCAGTATTAATTTAAAGGGTCTGCGTTTCCTCACCCAACCTCACCAAACCTCTCAGACCCAAGAGTGTCCACCCTTATGTCTCCATCAGCTGTGGGTCTAGATATGGTCAATCCAGGTGGCATCACAGCCCCTGAACGAATTTTGTAAGAATTTCTCTCTCTTTCACTGTCTTTGTTTCACGGGTTTTTAAAAGTAATTGATTTTTATAATGGGGTTTAGCTGCTTTTCACTGCTGTGTTTCTGCCGCTTTACACACACTTGACTCACTTACAGAGAGATATCAAAACATAGGTTTTAAGATTCTTACTAGTCAGATATATTCTTGGGCGGTGAATAGGGGGTGTTGAGTCCAATTCACTGATCAAGGAGTAGGTCTTGTCTATTACATATTGGGTTTATGGAACGGTATCTGACCTAATTTGAAACCCTTGTTTTATGCATCACCCCACCTCACCTTTCCCGTTAAGCAGCCATAGTGTGTTTTCTAAACGTGGGACTCTGTTCTGTTTTGTAATTCAGTTCAAGGGTAGCGGTTTATACATTCCCTCTATAAGTGATATCTTATGATAAGTGTCTTTTTCTGTGTGACTTATTTCACTTAGAATCGTCGTACCTAAATCCACTCATCATGCTGCTACTAGCCTTATGACGTTGATTTCATGGCTGAGTGATATTCCATTGTACATAAGGACCACAACTTCTTTATCCATTTTTCTCTTTCCTGGGATATTTAAGGTGTAACGAAGTGGAGGTTCTTGTCAACAGAGCAGCCGTAAACTTTGGGGTGCCTGTGTCTTGCTGATTTTTAGTTTTCCCAATTTATACGCCCATGAGTGGAAGTGCCCTGTGCTCTCTAAGCTGAGTTTTTTAGATGTTTCAGGACACACCGTACACTTCTCCAGAGTGGCTGTTGGCAATTTACATCCCTCCCATCAGCGTAGCCAGGCTCCCGTTTCTCCATGGCCTGTCCTGCATTTCTGGTTTTGACACTTTATTCAGCATTGCCCTTTTGACCGATGGGAAGCGAGACTTCTTTGTAGCGCTGATTTGCCTTTCCAGGTTGCTTGGTTGGCCAAAAAGGTGGTATGCGTTTTTTCCTGAATATATTCAGGAAAAAACGCATACGCCCTTTTTGGCCAAGGGCATCATTGTCGAGGTTTTGCCGCTTTTCCTGTGCTTTAAAGGCGATTCGAATCTCCCTCCTGAAATCTGTTTCCTGCAATTCTGCCTTGCTTTCCAATCCTCTTCGTTGCCTTCCCTCAATATATTTGTGGACGAGAGTTATCATTTATAAGTCTGCAGGTTTGTGAATTGCAGTGCCCCTGAGCTCCATTTTTCAACTCGCTTTCTTGGGAGCTGGCCGCAAAAGCGCAGGATTGCTTCAGGCCCTATTCTGGTCCCGGGCGGCAGGCTGAGCCTGTGGTTAATTATTCTTCCTGATGGGAAAGTAGAGTGACCTGTGCCTGTCCCAACACCTAGAGCTAGTCTCTCATTGGTTCCCACTCTTCCCGTTCATCCTCAGGACAAATTGCAAGCTGTACGGAACAGGAGGTTAAAGGTGCTGATTCTCCAAGGAGGGAGATTGCTACTAAAGCGGCTGGAATGGCGAACCCGAGCACAAGGAGATGAGAAATGAGGTGCGTTTTGGAAACCTTTCCCGATCACACGGTGTACCATCTTCTGGGTTTCTCATGCATGTTTTCGATGTAGGAAGATGCCCTTGAACCTGGAGATTTGGGACCCATGGGATGGATATCACGCAGTATTACTTTAAAGGGTCTGCGTTTCCTCACCCAACCTCACCAAACCTCTCAGACCCAAGAGTGTCCACCCTTATGGCTCCATCAGCTGTGGGTCTAGATATGGTCAATCCAGGTGGCATCACAGCCCCTGAACGAATTTTGTAAGAATTTCTCTCTCTTTCACTGTCTTTGTTTCACGGGTTTTTAAAAGTAATTGATTTTTATAATGGGGTTTAGCTGCTTTTCACTGCTGTATTTCTGCCGCTTTACACACACTTGACTCACTTACAGAGAGATATCAAAACATAGGTTTTAAGATTCTTACTAGTCAGATATATTCTTGGGCGGTGAATAGGGGGTGTTGAGTCCAATTCACTGATCAAGGAGTAGGTCTTGTCTATTACATATTGGGTTTATGGAACGGTATCTGACCTAATTTGAAACCCTTGTTTTATGCATCACCCCACCTCACCTTTCCCGTTAAGCAGCCATAGTGTGTTTTCTAAACGTGGGAGTCTGTTCTGTTTTGTAATTCAGTTCAAGGGTAGCGGTTTATACATTCCCTCTATAAGTGATATCTTATGATAAGTGTCTTTTTCTGTGTGACTTATTTCACTTAGAATCGTCGTACCTAAATCCACTCATCATGCTGCTACTAGCCTTATGACGTTGATTTCATGGCTGAGTGATATTCCATTGTACATAAGGACCACAACTTCTTTATCCATTTTTCTCTTTCCTGGGATATTTAAGGTGTAACGAAGTGGAGGTTCTTGTCAACAGAGCAGCCGTAAACTTTGGGGTGCCTGTGTCTTGCTGATTTTTAGTTTTCCCAATTTATACGCCCATGAGTGGAAGTGCCCTGTGCTCTCTAAGCTGAGTTTTTTAGATGTTTCAGGACACACTGTACACTTCTCCAGAGTGGCTGTTGGCAATTTACATCCCTCCCATCAGCGTAGCCAGGCTCCCGTTTCTCCATGGCCTGTCCTGCATTTCTGGTTTTGACACTTTATTCAGCATGGCCCTTTGGACCGATGGGAAGCGAGACTTCTTTGTAGCGCTGATTTGCCTTTCCAGGTTGCTTGGTTGGCCAAAAAGGGCGTATGCGTTTTTTCCTGAATATATTCAGGAAAAAACGCATACGCCCTTTTTGGCCAAGGGCATCATTGTCGAGGTTTTGCCGCTTTTCCTGTGCTTTAAAGGCGATTCGAATCTCCCTCCTGAAATCTGTTTCCTGCAATTCTGCCTTGCTTTCCCATCCTCTTCGTTGCCTTCCCTCAATATATTTGTGGACGAGAGTTATCATTTATAAGTCTGCAGGTTTGTGAATTGCAGTGCCCCTGAGCTCCATTTTTCAACTCGCTTTCTTGGGAGCTGGCCGCAAAAGCGCAGGATTGCTTCAGGCCCTATTCTGGTCCCGGGCGGCAGGCTGAGCCTGTGGTTAATTCTTCTTCCTGATGGGAAAGTAGAGTGACCTGTGCCTGTCCCAACACCTAGAGCTAGTCTCTCATTGGTTCCCACTCTTCCCGTTCATCCTCAGGACAAATTGCAAGCTGTACGGAACAGGAGGTTAAAGGTGCTGATTCTCCAAGGAGGGAGATTGCTAGTAAAGCGGCTGGAATGGCGAACCCGAGCACAAGGAGATGAGAAATGAGGTGCGTTTTGGAAACCTTTCCCGATCACACGGTGTACCATCTTCTGGGTTTCTCATGCATGTTTTCGATGTAGGAAGATGCCCTTGAACCTGGAGATTTGGGACCCATGGGATGGGAACCACGCAGTATTACTTTAAAGGGTCTGCGTTTCCTCACCCAACCTCACCAAACCTCTCAGCCCCAAGAGTGTCCACCCTTATGTCTCAATCAGCTGTGGGTCTAGATATGGTCAATCCAGGTGGCATCACAGCCCCTGAACGAATTTTGTAAGAATTTCTCTCTCTTTCACTGTCTTTGTTTCACGGGTTTTTAAAAGTAATTGATTTTTATAATGGGGTTTAGCTGCTTTTCACTGCTGTGTTTCTGCCGCTTTACACACACTTGACTCACTTACAGAGAGATATCAAAACATAGGTTTTAAGATTCTTACTAGTCAGATATATTCTTGGGCGGTGAATAGGGGGTGTTGAGTCCAATTCACTGATCAAGGAGTAGGTCTTGTCTATTACATATTGGGTTTATGGAACGGTATCTGACCTAATTTGAAACCCTTGTTTTATGCATCACCCCACCTCACCTTTCCCGTTAAGCAGCCATAGTGTGTTTTCTAAACGTGGGACTCTGTTCTGTTTTGTAATTCAGTTCAAGGGTAGCGGTTTATACATTCCCTCTATAAGTGATATCTTATGATAAGTGTCTTTTTCTGTGTGACTTATTTCACTTAGAATCGTCGTACCTAAATCCACTCATCATGCTGCTACTAGCCTTATGACGTTGATTTCATGGCTGAGTGATATTCCATTGTACATAAGGACCACAACTTCTTTATCCATTTTTCTCTTTCCTGGGATATTTAAGGTGTAACGAAGTGGAGGTTCTTGTCAACAGAGCAGCCGTAAACTTTGGGGTGCCTGTGTCTTGCTGATTTTTAGTTTTCCCAATTTATACGCCCATGAGTGGAAGTGCCCTGTGCTCTCTAAGCTGAGTTTTTTAGATGTTTCAGGACACACCGTACACTTCTCCAGAGTGGCTGTTGGCAATTTACATCCCTCCCATCAGCGTAGCCAGGCTCCCGTTTCTCCATGGCCTGTCCTGCATTTCTGGTTTTGACACTTTATTCAGCATGGCCCTTTGGACCGATGGGAAGCGAGACTTCTTTGTAGCGCTGATTTGCCTTTCCAGGTTGCTTGGTTGGCCAAAAAGGGCGTATGCGTTTTTTCCTGAATATATTCAGGAAAAAACGCATACGCCCTTTTTGGCCAAGGGCATCATTGTCGAGGTTTTGCCGCTTTTCCCGTGCTTTAAAGGCGATTCGAATCTCCCTCCTGAAATCTGTTTCCTGCAATTCTGCCTTGCTTTCCAATCCTCTTCGTTGCCTTCCCTCAATATATTTGTGGACGAGAGTTATCATTTATAAGTCTGCAGGTTTGTGAATTGCAGTGCCCCTGAGCTCCATTTTTCAACTCGCTTTCTTGGGAGCTGGCCGCAAAAGCGCAGGATTGCTTCAGGCCCTATTCTGGTCCCGGGCGGCAGGCTGAGCCTGTGGTTAATTCTTCTTCCTGATGGGAAAGTAGAGTGACCTGTGCCTGTCCCAACACCTAGAGCTAGTCTCTCATTGGTTCCCACTCTTCCCGTTCATCCTCAGGACAAATTGCAAGCTGTACGGAACAGGAGGTTAAAGGTGCTGATTCTCCAAGGAGGGAGATTGCTACTAAAGCGGCTGGAATGGCGAACCCGAGCACAAGGAGATGAGAAATGAGGTGCGTTTTGGAAACCTTTCCCGATCACACGGTGTACCATCTTCTGGGTTTCTCATGCATGTTTTCGATGTAGGAAGATGCCCTTGAACCTGGAGATTTGGGACCCATGGGATGGATATCACGCAGTATTACTTTAAAGGGTCTGCGTTTCCTCACCCAACCTCACCAAACCTCTCAGACCCAAGAGTGTCCACCCTTATGGCTCCATCAGCTGTGGGTCTAGATATGGTCAATCCAGGTGGCATCACAGCCCCTGAACGAATTTTGTAAGAATTTCTCTCTCTTTCACTGTCTTTGTTTCACGGGTTTTTAAAAGTAATTGATTTTTATAATGGGGTTTAGCTGCTTTTCACTGCTGTGTTTCTGCCGCTTTACACACACTTGACTCACTTACAGAGAGATATCAAAACATAGGTTTTAAGATTCTTACTAGTCAGATATATTCTTGGGCGGTGAATAGGGGGTGTTGAGTCCAATTCACTGATCAAGGAGTAGGTCTTCTCTATTACATATTGGGTTTATGGAACGGTATCTGACCTAATTTGAAACCCTTGTTTTATGCATCACCCCACCTCACCTTTCCCGTTAAGCAGCCATAGTGTGTTTTCTAAACGTGGGAGTCTGTTCTGTTTTGTAGTTCAGTTCAAGGGTAGCGGTTTATACATTCCCTCTATAAGTGATATCTTATGATAAGTGTCTTTTTCTGTGTGACTTATTTCACTTAGAATCGTCGTACCTAAATCCACTCATCATGCTGCTACTAGCCTTATGACGTTGATTTCATGGCTGAGTGATATTCCATTGTACATAAGGACCACAACTTCTTTATCCATTTTTCTCTTTCCTGGGATATTTAAGGTGTAACGAAGTGGAGGTTCTTGTCAACAGAGCAGCCGTAAACTTTGGGGTGCCTGTGTCTTGCTGATTTTTAGTTTTCCCAATTTATACGCCCATGAGTGGAAGTGCCCTGTGCTCTCTAAGCTGAGTTTTTTAGATGTTTCAGGACACACTGTACACTTCTCCAGAGTGGCTGTTGGCAATTTACATCCCTCCCATCAGCGTAGCCAGGCTCCCGTTTCTCCATGGCCTGTCCTGCATTTCTGGTTTTGACACTTTATTCAGCATGGCCCTTTTGACCGATGGGAAGCGAGACTTCTTTGTAGCGCTGATTTGCCTTTCCAGGTTGCTTGGTTGACCAAAAAGGGCGTATGCGTTTTTTCCTGAATATATTCAGGAAAAAACGCATACGCCCTTTTTGGCCAAGGGCATCATTGTCGAGGTTTTGCCGCTTTTCCCATGCTTTAAAGGCGATTCGAATCTCCCTCCTGAAATCTGTTTCCTGCAATTCTGCCTTGCTTTCCCATCCTCTTCGTTGTCTTCCCTCAATATATTTCTGGACGAGAGTTATCATTTATAAGTCTGCAGGTTTGTGAATTGCAGTGCCCCTGAGCTCCATTTTTCAACTCGCTTTCTTGGGAGCTGGCCGCAAAAGCGCAGGATTGCTTCAGGCCCTATTCTGGTCCCGGGCGGCAGGCTGAGCCTGTGGTTAATTCTTCTTCCTGATGAGAAAGTAGAGTGACCTGTGCCTGTCCCAACACCTAGAGCTAGTCTCTCATTGGTTCCCACTCTTCCCGTTCATCCTCAGGACAAATTGCAACCTGTATGGAACAGGAGGTTAAAGGTGCTGATTCTCCAAGGAGGGAGATTGCTAGTAAAGCGGCTGGAATGGCGAACCCGAGCACAAGAAGATGAGAAATGAGGTGCGTTTTGGAAACCTTTCCCGATCACACGGTGTACCATCTTCTGGGTTTCTCATGCATGTTTTCGATGTAGGAAGATGCCCTTGAACCTGGAGATTTGGGACCCATGGGATGGGAACCACGCAGTATTACTTTAAAGGGTCTGCGTTTCCTCACCCAACCTCACCAAACCTCTCAGACCCAAGAGTGTCCACCCTTATGTCTCCATCAGCTGTGGGTTTAGATATGGTCAATCCAGGTGGCATCACAGCCCCTGAACGAATTTTGTAAGAATTTCTCTCTCTTTCACTGTCTTTGTTTCACGGGTTTTTAAAAGTAATTGATTTTTATAATGGGGTTTAGCTGCTTTTCACTGCTGTGTTTCTGCCGCTTTACACCCACTTGACTCACTTACAGAGAGATATCAAAACATAGGTTTTAAGATTCTTACTAGTCAGATATATTCTTGAGCGGTGAATAGGGGGTGTTGAGTCCAATTCACTGATCAAGGAGTAGGTCTTGTCTATTACATATTGGGTTTATGGAACGGTATCTGACCTAATTTGAAACCCTTGTTTTATGCATCACCCCACCTCACCTTTCCCGTTAAGCAGCCATAGTGTGTTTTCTAAACGTGGGACTCTGTTCTGTTTTGTAATTCAGTTCAAGGGTAGCGGTTTATACATTCCCTCTATAAGTGATATCTTATGATAAGTGTCTTTTTCTGTGTGACTTATTTCACTTAGAATCGTCGTACCTAAATCCACTCATCATGCTGCTACTAGCCTTATGACGTTGATTTCATGGCTGAGTGATATTCCATTGTACATAAGGACCACAACTTCTTTATCCATTTTTCTCTTTCCTGGGATATTTAAGGTGTAACGAAGTGGAGGTTCTTGTCAACAGAGCAGCCCTAAACTTTGGGGTGCCTGTGTCTTGCTGATTTTTAGTTTTCCCAATTTATACGCCTATGAGTGGAAGTGCCCTGTGCTCTCTAAGCTGAGTTTTTTAGATGTTTCAGGACACACCGTACACTTCTCCAGAGTGGCTGTTGGCAATTTACATCCCTCCCATCAGCGTAGCCAGGCTCCCGTTTCTCCATGGCCTGTCCTGCATTTCTGGTTTTGACACTTTATTCAGCATGGCCCTTTGGACCGATGGGAAGCGAGACTTCTTTGTAGCGCTGATTTGCCTTTCCAGGTTGCTTGGTTGGCCAAAAAGGGCGTATGCGTTTTTTCCTGAATATATTCAGGAAAAAACGCATACGCCCTTTTTGTCCAAGGGCATCATTGTCGAGGTTTTGCCGCTTTTCCTGTGCTTTAAAGGCGATTCGAATCTCCCTCCTGAAATCTGTTTCCTGCTATTCTGCCTTGCTTTCCAATCCTCTTCGTTGCCTTCCCTCAATATATTTGTGGACGAGAGTTATCATTTATAAGTCTGCAGGTTTGTGAATTGCAGTGCCCCTGAGCTCCATTTTTCAACTCGCTTTCTTGGGAGCTGGCCGCAAAAGCGCAGGATTGCTTCAGGCCCTATTCTGGTCCCGGGCGGCAGGCTGAGCCTGTGGTTAATTCTTCTTCCTGATGGGAAAGTAGAGTGACCTGTGCCTGTCCCAACACCTAGAGCTAGTCTCTCATTGGTTCCCACTCTTCCCGTTCATCCTCAGGACAAATTGCAAGCTGTACGGAACAGGAGGTTAAAGGTGCTGATTCTCCAAGGAGGGAGATTGCTAGTAAAGCGGCTGGAATGGCGAACCCGAGCACAAGGAGATGAGAAATGAGGTGCGTTTTGGAAACCTTTCCCGATCACACGGTGTACCATCTTCTGGGTTTCTCATGCATGTTTTCGATGTAGGAAGATGCCCTTGAACCTGGAGATTTGGGACCCATGGGATGGGTACCACGCAGTATTATTTTAAAGGGTCTGCGTTTCCTCACCCAACCTCACCAAACCTCTCAGCCCCAAGAGTGTCCACCCTTATGTCTCCATCAGCTGTGGGTCTAGATATGGTCAATCCAGGCGGCATCACAGCCCCTGAACGAATTTTGTAAGAATTTCTCTCTCTTTCACTGTCTTTGTTTCACGGGTTTTTAAAAGTAATTGATTTTTATAATGGGGTTTAGCTGCTTTTCACTGCTGTGTTTCTGCCGCTTTACACACACTTGACTCACTTACAGAGAGATATCAAAACATAGGTTTTAAGATTCTTACTAGTCAGATATATTCTTGGGCGGTGAATAGGGGGTGTTGAGTCCAATTCACTGATCAAGGAGTAGGTCTTGTCTATTACATATTGGGTTTATGGAACGGTATCTGACCTAATTTGAAACCCTTGTTTTATGCATCACCCCACCTCACCTTTCCCGTTAAGCAGCCATAGTGTGTTTTCTAAACGTGGGACTCTGTTCTGTTTTGTAATTCAGTTCAAGGGTAGCGGTTTATACATTCCCACTATAAGTGATATCTTATGATAAGTGTCTTTTTCTGTGTGACTTATTTCACTTAGAATCGTCGTACCTAAATCCACTCATCATGCTGCTACTAGCCTTATGACGTTGATTTCATGGCTGAGTGATATTCCATTGTACATAAGGACCACAACTTCTTTATCCATTTTTCTCTTTCCTGGGATATTTAAGGTGTAACGAAGTGGAGGTTCTTGTCAACAGAGCAGCCGTAAACTTTGGGGTGCCTGTGTCTTGCTGATTTTTAGTTTTCCCAATTTATACGCCCATGAGTGGAAGTGCCCTGTGCTCTCTAAGCTGATTTTTTTAGATGTTTCAGGACACACCGTACACTTCTCCAGAGTGGCTGTTGGCAATTTACATCCCTCCCATCAGCGTAGCCAGGCTCCCGTTTCTCCATGGCCTGTCCTGCATTTCGGGTTTTGACACTTTATTCAGCATGGCCCTTTTGACCGATGGGAAGCGAGACTTCATTGTAGCGCTGATTTGCCTTTCCAGGTTGCTTGGTTGACCAAAAAGGGCGTATGCGTTTTTTCCTGAATATATTCAGGAAAAAACGCATACGCCCTTTTTGGCCAAGGGCATCATTGTCGAGGTTTTGCCGCTTTTCCTGTGCTTTAAAGGCGATTCGAATCTCCCTCCTGAAATCTGTTTCCTGCAATTCTGCCTTGCTTTCCAATCCTCTTCGTTGCCTTCCCTCAATATATTTGTGGACGAGAGTTATCATTTATAAGTCTGCAGGTTTGTGAATTGCAGTGCCCCTGAGCTCCATTTTTCAACTCGCTTTCTTGGGAGATGGCCGCAAAAGCGCAGGATTGCTTCAGGCCCTATTCTGGTCCCGGGCGGCAGGCTGAGCCTGTGGTTAATTCTTCTTCCTGATGGGAAAGTAGAGTGACCTGTGCCTGTCCCAACACCTAGAGCTAGTCTCTCATTGGTTCCCACTCTTCCCGTTCATCCTCAGGACAAATTGCAAGCTGTACGGAACAGGAGGTAAAAGGTGCTGATTCTCCAAGGAGGGAGATTGCTAGTAAAGCGGCTGGAATGGCGAACCCGAGCACAAGGAGATGAGAAATGAGGTGCGTTTTGGAAACCTTTCCCGATGACACGGTGTACCATCTTCTGGGTTTCTCATGCATGTTTTCGATGTAGGAAGATGCCCTTGAACCTGGAGATTTGGGACCCATGGGATGGATATCACGCAGTATTACTTTAAAGGGTTTGCGTTTCCTCACCCAACCTCACCAAACCTCTCAGACCCAAGAGTGTCCACCCTTATGTCTCCATCAGCTGTGGGTCTAGATATGGTCAATCCAGGTGGCATCACAGCCCCTGAACGAATTTTGTAAGAATTTCTCTCTCTTTCACTGTCTTTGTTTCACGGGTTTTTAAAAGTAATTGATTTTTATAATGGGGTTTAGCTGCTTTTCACTGCTGTGTTTCTGCCGCTTTACACACACTTTACTCACTTACAGAGAGATATCAAAACATAGGTTTTAAGATTCTTACTAGTCAGATATATTCTTGGGCGGTGAATAGGGGGTGTTGAGTCCAATTCACTGATCAAGGAGTAGGTCTTGTCTATTACATATTGGGTTTATGGAACGGTATCTGACCTAATTTGAAACCCTTGTTTTATGCATCACCCCACCTCACCTTTCCCGTTAAGCAGCCATAGTGTGTTTTCTAAACGTGGGACTCTGTTCTGTTTTGTAATTCAGTTCAAGGGTAGCGGTTTATACATTCCCTCTATAAGTGATATCTTATGATAAGTGTCTTTTTCTGTGTGACTTATTTCACTTAGAATCGTCGTACCTAAATCCACTCATCATGCTGCTACTAGCCTTATGACGTTGATTTCATGGCTGAGTGATATTCCATTGTACATAAGGACCACAACTTCTTTATCCATTTTTCTCTTTCCTGGGATATTTAAGGTGTAACGAAGTGGAGGTTCTTGTCAACAGAGCAGCCGTAAACTTTGGGGTGCCTGTGTCTTGCTGATTTTTAGTTTTCCCAATTTATACGCCCATGAGTGGAAGTGCCCTGTGCTCTCTAAGCTGAGTTTTTTAGATGTTTCAGGACACACCGTACACTTCTCCAGAGTGGCTGTTGGCAATTTACATCCCTCCCATCAGCGTAGCCAGGCTCCCGTTTCTCCATGGCCTGTCCTGCATTTCTGGTTTTGACACTTTATTCAGCATGGCCCTTTTGACCGATGGGAAGCGAGACTTCTTTGTAGCGCTGATTTGCCTTTCCAGGTTGCTTGGTTGGCCAAAAAGGGCGTATGCGTTTTTTCCTGAATATATTCAGGAAAAAACGCATACGCCCTTTTTGGCCAAGGGCATCATTGTCGAGGTTTTGCCGCTTTTCCCGTGCTTTAAAGGCGATTCGAATCTCCCTCCTGAAATCTGTTTCCTGCAATTCTGCCTTGCTTTCCAATCCTCTTCGTTGCCTTCCCTCAATATATTTGTGGACGAGAGTTATCATTTATAAGTCTGCAGGTTTGTGAATTGCAGTGCCCCTGAGCTCCATTTTTCAACTCGCTTTCTTGGGAGCTGGCCGCAAAAGCGCAGGATTGCTTCAGGCCCTATTCTGGTCCCGGGCGGCAGGCTGAGCCTGTGGTTAATTCTTCTTCCTGATGGGAAAGTAGAGTGACCTGTGCCTGTCCCAACACCTAGAGCTAGTCTCTCATTGGTTCCCACTCTTCCCGTTCATCCTCAGGACAAATTGCAAGCTGTACGGAACAGGAGGTTAAAGGTGCTGATTCTCCAAGGAGGGAGATTGCTACTAAAGCGGCTGGAATGGCGAACCCGAGCACAAGGAGATGAGAAATGAGGTGCGTTTTGGAAACCTTTCCCGATCACACGGTGTACCATTTTCTGGGTTTCTCATGCATGTTTTCGATGTAGGAAGATGCCCTTGAACCTGGAGACTTGGGACCCATGGGATGGGAACCACGCAGTATTACTTTAAAGGGTCTGCGTTTCCTCACCCAACCTCACCAAACCTCTCAGACCCAAGAGTGTCCACCCTTATGTCTCCATCAGCTGTGGGTCTAGATATGGTCAATCCAGGTGGCATCACAGCCCCTGAACGAATTTTGTAAGAATTTCTCTCTCTTTCACTGTCTTTGTTTCACGGGTTTTTAAAAGTAATTGATTTTTAAAATGGGGTTTAGCTGCTTTTCACTGCTGTGTTTCTGCCGCTTTACACACACTTGACTCACTTACAGAGAGATATCAAAACATAGGTTTTAAGATTCTTACTAGTCAGATATATTCTTGGGCGGTGAATAGGGGGTGTTGAGTCCAATTCACTGATCAAGGAGTAGGTCTTGTCTATTACATATTGGGTTTATGGAACGGTATCTGACCTAATTTGAAACCCTTGTTTTATGCATCACCCCACCTCACCTTTCCCGTTAAGCAGCCATAGTGTGTTTTCTAAACGTGGGACTCTGTTCTGTTTTGAAATTCAGTTCAAGGGTAGCGGTTTATACATTCCCTCTATAAGTGATATCTTATGATAAGTGTCTTTTTCTGTGTGACTTATTTCACTTAGAATCGTCGTACCTAAATCCACTCATCATGCTGCTACTAGCCTTATGACGTTGATTTCATGGCTGAGTGATATTCCATTGTACATAAGGACCACAACTTCTTTATCCATTTTTCTCTTTCCTGGGATATTTAAGGTGTAACGAAGTGGAGGTTCTTGTCAACAGAGCAGCCGTAAACTTTGGGGTGCCTGTGTCTTGCTGATTTTTAGTTTTCCCAATTTATACGCCCATGAGTGGAAGTGCCCTGTGCTCTCTAAGCTGAGTTTTTTAGATGTTTCAGGACACACCGTACACTTCTCCAGAGTGGCTGTTGGCAATTTACATCCCTCCCATCAGCGTAGCCAGGCTCCCGTTTCTCCATGGCCTGTCCTGCATTTCTGGTTTTGACACTTTATTCAGCATGGCCCTTTTGACCGATGGGAAGCGAGACTTCTTTGTAGCGCTGATTTGCCTTTCCAGGTTGCTTGGTTGGCCAAAAAGGTGGTATGCGTTTTTTCCTGAATATATTCAGGAAAAAACGCATACGCCCTTTTTGGCCAAGGGCATCATTGTCGAGGTTTTGCCGCTTTTCCTGTGCTTTAAAGGCGATTCGAATCTCCCTCCTGAAATCTGTTTCCTGCAATTCTGCCTTGCTTTCCAATCCTCTTCGTTGCCTTCCCTCAATATATTTGTGGACGAGAGTTATCATTTATAAGTCTGCAGGTTTGTGAATTGCAGTGCCCCTGAGCTCCATTTTTCAACTCGCTTTCTTGGGAGCTGGCCGCAAAAGCGCAGGATTGCTTCAGGCCCTATTCTGGTCCCGGGCGGCAGGCTGAGCCTGTGGTTAATTCTTCTTCCTGATGGGAAAGTAGAGTGACCTGTGCCTGTCCCAACACCTAGAGCTAGTCTCTCATTGGTTCCCACTCTTCCCGTTCATCCTCAGGACAAATTGCAAGCTGTACGGAACAGGAGGTTAAAGGTGCTGATTCTCCAAGGAGGGAGATTGCTACTAAAGCGGCTGGAATGGCGAACCCGAGCACAAGGAGATGAGAAATGAGGTGCGTTTTGGAAACCTTTCCCGATCACACGGTGTACCATCTTCTGGGTTTCTCATGCATGTTTTCGATGTAGGAAGATGTCCTTGAACCTGGAGATTTGGGACCCATGGGATGGGAACCACGCAGTATTACTTTAAAGGGTCTGCGTTTCCTCACCCAACCTCACCAAACCTCTCAGACCCAAGAGTGTCCACCCTTATGTCTCCATCAGCTGTGGGTCTAGATATGGTCAATCCAGGTGGCATCACAGCCCCTGAACGAATTTTGTAAGAATTTCTCTCTCTTTCACTGTCTTTGTTTCACGGGTTTTTAAAAGTAATTGATTTTTATAATGGGGTTTAGCTGCTTTTCACTGCTGTGTTTCTGCCGCTTTACACACACTTGACTCACTTACAGAGAGATATCAAAACATAGGTTTTAAGATTCTTACTAGTCAGATATATTCTTGGGCGGTGAATAGGGGGTGTTGAGTCCAATTCACTGATCAAGGAGTAGGTCTTGTCTATTACATATTGGGTTTATGGAACGGTATCTGACCTAATTTGAAACCCTTGTTTTATGCATCACCCCACCTCACCTTTCCCGTTAAGCAGCCATAGTGTGTTTTCTAAACGTGGGACTCTGTTCTGTTTTGTAATTCAGTTCAAGGGTAGCGGTTTATACATTCCCTCTATAAGTGATATCTTATGATAAGTGTCTTTTTCTGTGTGACTTATTTCACTTAGAATCGTCGTACCTAAATCCACTCATCATGCTGCTACTAGCCTTATGACGTTGATTTCATGGCTGAGTGATATTCCATTGTACATAAGGACCACAACTTCTTTATCCATTTTTCTCTTTCCTGGGATATTTAAGGTGTAACGAAGTGGAGGTTCTTGTCAACAGAGCAGCCCTAAACTTTGGGGTGCCTGTGTCTTGCTGATTTTTAGTTTTCCCAATTTATACGCCTATGAGTGGAAGTGCCCTGTGCTCTCTAAGCTGAGTTTTTTAGATGTTTCAGGACACACCGTACACTTCTCCAGAGTGGCTCTTGGCAATTTACATCCCTCCCATCAGCGTAGCCAGGCTCCCGTTTCTCCATGGCCTGTCCTGCATTTCTGGTTTTGACACTTTATTCAGCATGGCCCTTTGGACCGATGGGAAGCGAGACTTCTTTGTAGCGCTGATTTGCCTTTCCAGGTTGCTTGGTTGGCCAAAAAGGGCGTATGCGTTTTTTCCTGAATATATTCAGGAAAAAACGCATACGCCCTTTTTGGCCAAGGGCATCATTGTCGAGGTTTTGCCGCTTTTCCTGTGCTTTAAAGGCGATTCGAATCTCCCTCCTGAAATCTGTTTCCTGCAATTCTGCCTTGCTTTCCAATCCTCTTCGTTGCCTTCCCTCAATATATTTGTGGACGAGAGTTATCATTTATAAGTCTGCAGGTTTGTGAATTGCAGTGCCCCTGAGCTCCATTTTTCAACTCGCTTTCTTGGGAGCTGGCCGCAAAAGCGCAGGATTGCTTCAGGCCCTATTCTGGTCCCGGGCGGCAGGCTGAGCCTGTGGTTAATTCTTCTTCCTGATGGGAAAGTAGAGTGACCTGTGCCTGTCCCAACACCTAGAGCTAGTCTCTCATTGGTTCCCACTCTTCCCGTTCATCCTCAGGACAAATTGCAAGCTGTACGGAACAGGAGGTTAAAGGTGCTGATTCTCCAAGGAGGGAGATTGCTAGTAAAGCGGCTGGAATGGCGAACCCGAGCACAAGGAGATGAGAAATGAGGTGCGCTTTGGAAACCTTTCCCGATCACACGGTGTACCATCTTCTGGGTTTCTCATGCATGTTTTCGATGTAGGAAGATGCCCTTGAACCTGGAGATTTGGGACCCATGGGATGGGTACCACGCAGTATTATTTTAAAGGGTCTGCGTTTCCTCACCCAACCTCACCAAACCTCTCAGCCCCAAGAGTGTCCACACTTATGTCTCCATCAGCTGTGGGTCTAGATATGGTCAATCCAGGCGGCATCACAGCCCCTGAACGAATTTTGTAAGAATTTCTCTCTCTTTCACTGTCTTTGTTTCACGGGTTTTTAAAAGTAATTGATTTTTATAATGGGGTTTAGCTGCTTTTCACTGCTGTGTTTCTGCCGCTTTACACACACTTCACTCACTTACAGAGAGATATCAAAACATAGGTTTTAAGATTCTTACTAGTCAGATATATTCTTGGGCGGTGAATAGGGGGTGTTGAGTCCAATTCACTGATCAAGGAGTAGGTCTTGTCTATTACATATTGGGTTTATGGAACGGTATCTGACCTAATTTGAAACCCTTGTTTTATGCATCACCCCACCTCACCTTTCCCGTTAAGCAGCCATAGTGTGTTTTCTAAACGTGGGACTCTGTTCTGTTTTGTAATTCAGTTCAAGGGTAGCGGTTTATACATTCCCACTATAAGTGATATCTTATGGTAAGTGTCTTTTTCTGTGTGACTTATTTCACTTAGAATCGTCGTACCTAAATCCACTCATCATGCTGCTACTAGCCTTATGACGTTGATTTCATGGCTGAGTGATATTCCATTGTACATAAGGACCACAACTTCTTTATCCATTTTTCTCTTTCCTGGGATATTTAAGGTGTAACGAAGTGGAGGTTCTTGTCAACAGAGCAGCCGTAAACTTTGGGGTGCCTGTGTCTTGCTGATTTTTAGTTTTCCCAATTTATACGCCCATGAGTGGAAGTGCCCTGTGCTCTCTAAGCTGATTTTTTTAGATGTTTCAGGACACACCGTACACTTCTCCAGAGTGGCTGTTGGCAATTTACATCCCTCCCATCAGCGTAGCCAGGCTCCCGTTTCTCCATGGCCTGTCCTGCATTTCGGGTTTTGACACTTTATTCAGCATGGCCCTTTTGACCGATGGGAAGCGAGACTTCTTTGTAGCGCTGATTTGCCTTTCCAGGTTGCTTGGTTGACCAAAAAGGGCGTATGCGTTTTTTCCTGAATATATTCAGGAAAAAACGCATACGCCCTTTTTGGCCAAGGGCATCATTGTCGAGGTTTTGCCGCTTTTCCTGTGCTTTAAAGGCGATTCGAATCTCCCTCCTGAAATCTGTTTCCTGCAATTCTGCCTTGCTTTCCAATCCTCTTCGTTGCCTTCCCTCAATATATTTGTGGACGAGAGTTATCATTTATAAGTCTGCAGGTTTGTGAATTGCAGTGCCCCTGAGCTCCATTTTTCAACTCGCTTTCTTGGGAGATGGCCGCAAAAGCGCAGGATTGCTTCAGGCCCTATTCTGGTCCCGGGCGGCAGGCTGAGCCTGTGGTTAATTCTTCTTCCTGATGGGAAAGTAGAGTGACCTGTGCCTGTCCCAACACCTAGAGCTAGTCTCTCATTGGTTCCCACTCTTCCCGTTCATCCTCAGGACAAATTGCAAGCTGTACGGAACAGGAGGTTAAAGGTGCTGATTCTCCAAGGAGGGAGATTGCTAGTAAAGCGGCTGGAATGGCGAACCCGAGCACAAGGAGATGAGAAATGAGGTGCGTTTTGGAAACCTTTCCCGATCACACGGTGTACCATCTTCTGGGTTTCTCATGCATGTTTTCGATGTAGGAAGATGCCCTTGAACCTGGAGATTTGGGACCCATGGGATGGATATCACGCAGTATTACTTTAAAGGGTTTGCGTTTCCTCACCCAACCTCACCAAACATCTCAGACCCAAGAGTGTCCACCCTTATGTCTCCATCAGCTGTGGGTCTAGATATGGTCAATCCAGGTGGCATCACAGCCCCTGAACGAATTTTGTAAGAATTTCTCTCTCTTTCACTGTCTTTGTTTCACGGGTTTTTAAAAGTAATTGATTTTTATAATGGGGTTTAGCTGCTTTTCACTGCTGTGTTTCTGCCGCTTTACACACACTTGACTCACTTACAGAGAGATATCAAAACATAGGTTTTAAGATTCTTACTAGTCAGATATATTCTTGGGCGGTGAATAGGGGGTGTTGAGTCCAATTCACTGATCAAGGAGTAGGTCTTCTCTATTACATATTGGGTTTATGGAACGGTATCTGACCTAATTTGAAACCCTTGTTTTATGCATCACCCCACCTCACCTTTCCCGTTAAGCAGCCATAGTGTGTTTTCTAAACGTGGGACTCTGTTCTGTTTTGTAATTCAGTTCAAGGGTAGCGGTTTATACATTCCCTCTATAAGTGATATCTTATGATAAGTGTCTTTTTCTGTGTGACTTATTTCACTTAGAATCGTCGTACCTAAATCCACTCATCATGCTGCTACTAGCCTTATGACGTTGATTTCATGGCTGAGTGATATTCCATTGTACATAAGGACCACAACTTCTTTATCCATTTTTCTCTTTCCTGGGATATTTAAGGTGTAACGAAGTGGAGGTTCTTGTCAACAGAGCAGCCGTAAACTTTGGGGTGCCTGTGTCTTGCTGATTTTTAGTTTTCCCAATTTATACGCCCATGAGTGGAAGTGCCCTGTGCTCTCTAAGCTGATTTTTTAAGATGTTTCAGGACACACCGTACACTTCTCCAGAGTGGCTGTTGGCAATTTACATCCCTCCCATCAGCGTAGCCAGGCTCCCGTTTCTCCATGGCCTGTCCTGCATTTCTGGTTTTGAAACTTTATTCAGCATGGCCCTTTTGACCGATGGGAAGCGAGACTTCTTTGTAGCGCTGATTTGCCTTTCCAGGTTGCTTGGTTGGCCAAAAAGGGCGTATGCGTTTTTTCCTGAATATATTCAGGAAAAAACGCATACGCCCTTTTTGGCCAAGGGCATCATTGTCGAGGTTTTGCCGCTTTTCCCGTGCTTTAAAGGCGATTCGAATCTCCCTCCTGAAATCTGTTTCCTGCAATTCTGCCTTGCTTTCCAATCCTCTTCGTTGTCTTCCCTCAATATATTTGTGGACGAGAGTTATCATTTATAAGTCTGCAGGTTTGTGAATTGCAGTGCCCCTGAGCTCCATTTTTCAACTCGCTTTCTTGGGAGCTGGCCGCAAAAGCGCAGGATTGCTTCAGGCCCTATTCTGGTCCCGGGCGGCAGGCTGAGCCTGTGGTTAATTCTTCTTCCTGATGAGAAAGTAGAGTGACCTGTGCCTGTCCCAACACCTAGAGCTAGTCTCTCATTGGTTCCCACTCTTCCCGTTCATCCTCAGGACAAATTGCAACCTGTACGGAACAGGAGGTTAAAGGTGCTGATTCTCCAAGGAGGGAGATTGCTAGTAAAGCGGCTGGAATGGCGAACCCGAGCACAAGAAGATGAGAAATGAGGTGCGTTTTGGAAACCTTTCCCGATCACACGGTGTACCATCTTCTGGGTTTCTCATGCATGTTTTCGATGTAGGAAGATGCCCTTGAACCTGGAGATTTGGGACCCATGGGATGGGAACCATGCAGTATTACTTTAAAGGGTCTGCGTTTCCTCACCCAACCTCACCAAACCTCTCAGACCCAAGAGTGTCCACCCTTATGTCTCCATCAGCTGTGGGTTTAGATATGGTCAATCCAGGTGGCATCACAGCCCCTGAACGAATTTTGTAAGAATTTCTCTCTCTTTCACTGTCTTTGTTTCACGGGTTTTTAAAAGTAATTGATTTTTATAATGGGGTTTAGCTGCTTTTCACTGCTGTGTTTCTGCCGCTTTACACCCACTTGACTCACTTACAGAGAGATATCAAAACATAGGTTTTAAGATTCTTACTAGTCAGATATATTCTTGAGCGGTGAATAGGGGGTGTTGAGTCCAATTCACTGATCAAGGAGTAGGTCTTGTCTATTACATATTGGGTTTATGGAACGGTATCTGACCTAATTTGAAACCCTTGTTTTATGCATCACCCCACCTCACCTTTCCCGTTAAGCAGCCATAGTGTGTTTTCTAAACGTGGGACTCTGTTCTGTTTTGTAATTCAGTTCAAGGGTAGCGGTTTATACATTCCCTCTATAAGTGATATCTTATGATAAGTGTCTTTTTCTGTGTGACTTATTTCACTTAGAATCGTCGTACCTAAATCCACTCATCATGCTGCTACTAGCCTTATGACGTTGATTTCATGGCTGAGTGATATTCCATTGTACATAAGGACCACAACTTCTTTATCCATTTTTCTCTTTCCTGGGATATTTAAGGTGTAACGAAGTGGAGGTTCTTGTCAACAGAGCAGCCCTAAACTTTGGGGTGCCTGTGTCTTGCTGATTTTTAGTTTTCCCAATTTATACGCCCATGAGTGGAAGTGCCCTGTGCTCTCTAAGCTGAGTTTTTTAGATGTTTCAGGACACACCGTACACTTCTCCAGAGTGGCTGTTGGCAATTTACATCCCTCCCATCAGCGTAGCCAGGCTCCCGTTTCTCCATGGCCTGTCCTGCATTTCTGGTTTTGACACTTTATTCAGCATGGCCCTTTGGACCGATGGGAAGCGAGACTTCTTTGTAGCGCTGATTTGCCTTTCCAGGTTGCTTGGTTGGCCAAAAAGGGCGTATGCGTTTTTTCCTGAATATATTCAGGAAAAAACGCATACGCCCTTTTTGGCCAAGGGCATCATTGTCGAGGTTTTGCCGCTTTTCCTGTGCTTTAAAGGCGATTCGAATCTCCCTCCTGAAATCTGTTTCCTGCAATTCTGCCTTGCTTTCCAATCCTCTTCGTTGCCTTCCCTCAATATATTTGTGGACGAGAGTTATCATTTATAAGTCTGCAGGTTTGTGAATTGCAGTGCCCCTGAGCTCCATTTTTCAACTCGCTTTCTTGGGAGCTGGCCGCAAAAGCGCAGGATTGCTTCAGGCCCTATTCTGGTCCCAGGCGGCAGGCTGAGCCTGTGGTTAATTCTTCTTCCTGATGGGAAAGTAGAGTGACCTGTGCCTGTCCCAACACCTAGAGCTAGTCTCTCATTGGTTCCCACTCTTCCCGTTCATCCTCAGGACAAATTGCAAGCTGTACGGAACAGGAGGTTAAAGGTGCTGATTCTCCAAGGAGGGAGATTGCTAGTAAAGCGGCTGGAATGGCGAACCCGAGCACAAGGAGATGAGAAATGAGGTGCGTTTTGGAAACCTTTCCCGATCACACGGTGTACCATCTTCTGGGTTTCTCATGCATGTTTTCGATGTAGGAAGATGCCCTTGAACCTGGAGATTTGGGACCCATGGGATGGGTACCACGCAGTATTATTTTAAAGGGTCTGCGTTTCCTCACCCAACCTCACCAAACCTCTCAGCCCCAAGAGTGTCCACCCTTATGTCTCCATCAGCTGTGGGTCTAGATATGGTCAATCCAGGCGGCATCACAGCCCCTGAACGAATTTTGTAAGAATTTCTCTCTCTTTCACTGTCTTTGTTTCACGGGTTTTTAAAAGTAATTGATTTTTATAATGGGGTTTAGCTGCTTTTCACTGCTGTGTTTCTGCCGCTTTACACACACTTGACTCACTTACAGAGAGATATCAAAACATAGGTTTTAAGATTCTTACTAGTCAGATATATTCTTGGGCGGTGAATAGGGGGTGTTGAGTCCAATTCACTGATCAAGGAGTAGGTCTTGTCTATTACATATTGGGTTTATGGAACGGTATCTGACCTAATTTGAAACCCTTGTTTTATGCATCACCCCACCTCACCTTTCCCGTTAAGCAGCCATAGTGTGTTTTCTAAACGTGGGACTCTGTTCTGTTTTGTAATTCAGTTCAAGGGTAGCGGTTTATACATTCCCACTATAAGTGATATCTTATGATAAGTGTCTTTTTCTGTGTGACTTATTTCACTTAGAATCGTCGTACCTAAATCCACTCATCATGCTGCTACTAGCCTTATGACGTTGATTTCATGGCTGAGTGATATTCCATTGTACATAAGGACCACAACTTCGTTATCCATTTTTCTCTTTCCTGGGATATGTAAGGTGTAACGAAGTGGAGGTTCTTGTCAACAGAGCAGCTGTAAACTTTGGGGTGCCTGTGTCTTGCTGATTTTTAGTTTTCCCAATTTATACGCCCATGAGTGGAAGTGCCCTGTGCTCTCTAAGCTGATTTTTTTAGATGTTTCAGGACACACCGTACACTTCTCCAGAGTGGCTGTTGGCAATTTACATCCCTCCCATCAGCGTAGCCAGGCTCCCGTTTCTCCATGGCCTGTCCTGCATTTCGGGTTTTGACACTTTATTCAGCATGGCCCTTTTGACCGATGGGAAGCGAGACTTCTTTGTAGCGCTGATTTGCCTTTCCAGGTTGCTTGGTTGACCAAAAAGGGCGTATGCGTTTTTTCCTGAATATATTCAGGAAAAAACGCATACGCCCTTTTTGGCCAAGGGCATCATTGTCGAGGTTTTGCCGCTTTTCCTGTGCTTTAAAGGCGATTCGAATCTCCCTCCTGAAATCTGTTTCCTGCAATTCTGCCTTGCTTTCCAATCCTCTTCGTTGCCTTCCCTCAATATATTTGTGGACGAGAGTTATCATTTATAAGTCTGCAGGTTTGTGAATTGCAGTGCCCCTGAGCTCCATTTTTCAACTCGCTTTCTTGGGAGATGGCCGCAAAAGCGCAGGATTGCTTCAGGCCCTATTCTGGTCCCGGGCGGCAGGCTGAGCCTGTGGTTAATTCTTCTTCCTGATGGGAAAGTAGAGTGACCTGTGCCTGTCCCAACACCTAGAGCTAGTCTCTCATTGGTTCCCACTCTTCCCGTTCATCCTCAGGACAAATTGCAAGCTGTACGGAACAGGAGGTTAAAGGTGCTGATTCTCCAAGGAGGGAGATTGCTAGTAAAGCGGCTGGAATGGCGAACCCGAGCACAAGGAGATGAGAAATGAGGTGCGTTTTGGAAACCTTTCCCGATCACACGGTGTACCATCTTCTGGGTTTCTCATGCATGTTTTCAATGTAGGAAGATGCCCTTGAACCTGGAGATTTGGGACCCATGGGATGGATATCACGCAGTATTACTTTAAAGGGTTTGCGTTTCCTCACCCAACCTCACCAAACCTCTCAGACCCAAGAGTGTCCACCCTTATGTCTCCATCAGCTGTGGGTCTAGATATGGTCAATCCAGGTGGCATCACAGCCCCTGAACGAATTTTGTAAGAATTTCTCTCTCTTTCACTGTCTTTGTTTCACGGGTTTTTAAAAGTAATTGATTTTTATAATGGGGTTTAGCTGCTTTTCACTGCTGTGTTTCTGCCGCTTTACACACACTTGACTCACTTACAGAGAGATATCAAAACATAGGTTTTAAGATTCTTACTAGTCAGATATATTCTTGGGCGGTGAATAGGGGGTGTTGAGTCCAATTCACTGATCAAGGAGTAGGTCTTGTCTATTACATATTGGGTTTATGGAACGGTATCTGACCTAATTTGAAACCCTTGTTTTATGCATCACCCCACCTCACCTTTCCCGTTAAGCAGCCATAGTGTGTTTTCTAAACGTGGGACTCTGTTCTGTTTTGTAATTCAGTTCAAGGGTAGCGGTTTATACATTCCCTCTATAAGTGATATCTTATGATAAGTGTCTTTTTCTGTGTGACTTATTTCACTTAGAATCGTCGTACCTAAATCCACTCATCATGCTGCTACTAGCCTTATGACGTTGATTTCATGGCTGAGTGATATTCCATTGTACATAAGGACCACAACTTCTTTATCCATTTTTCTCTTTCCTGTGATATTTAAGGTGTAACGAAGTGGAGGTTCTTGTCAACATAGCAGCCCTAAACTTTGGGGTGCCTGTGTCTTGCTGATTTTTGGTTTTCCCAATTTATACGCCCATGAGTGGAGTGCCCTATGCTCTCTAAGCTGAGTTGTTTAGATGTTTCAGGACACACCGTACACTTCTCCAGAGTGGCTGTTGGCAATTTACATCTCGCCCATCAGCGTAGCCAGGCTCCCGTTTCTCCGTTGCCTGTCCTGCATTTCTGGTTTTGACACTTTATTCAGCATGGCCCTTTTGACCGATGGGAAGCGAGACTTCTTTGTAGCGCTGATTTGCCTTTCCAGGTTGCTTGGTTGGCCAAAAAGGGCGTATGCGTTTTTTCCTGAATATATTCAGGAAAAAACGCATACGCCCTTTTTGGCCAAGGGCATCATTGTCGAGGTTTTGCCGCTTTTCCTGTGCTTTAAAGGCGATTCGAATCTCCCTCCTGAAATCTGTTTCCTGCAATTCTGCCTTGCTTTCCAATCCTCTTCGTTGTCTTCCCTCAATATATTTGTGGACGAGAGTTATCATTTATAAGTCTGCAGGTTTGTGAATTGCAGTGCCCCTGAGCTCCATTTTTCAACTCGCTTTCTTGGGAGCTGGCCGCAAAAGGGCAGGATTGCTTCAGGCCCTATTCTGGTCCCGGGCGGCAGGCTGAGCCTGTGGTTAATTCTTCTTCCTGATGGGGAAGTAGAGTGACCTGTGCCTGTCCCAACACCTAGAGCTAGTCTCTCATTGGTTCCCACTCTTCCCGTTCATCCTCAGGACAAATTGCAACCTGTACGGAACAGGAGGTTAAAGGTGCTGATTCTCCAAGGAGGGAGATTGCTACTAAAGCGGCTGGAATGGCGAACCCGAGCATAAGGAGATGAGAAGTGAGGTGTGTTTTGGAAACCTTTCCCGATCACACGGTGTACCATCTTCTGGGTTTCTCATGCATGTTTTCGATGTAGGAAGATGCCCTTGAACCTGGAGATTCGGGACCCATGGGATGGGAACCACGCAGTATTACTTTAAAAGGTCTGCGTTTCCTCACCCAACCTCACCAAACCTCTCAGCCCCAAGAGTGTCCACCCTTATGTCTCCATCAGCTGTGGGTCTAGATATGGTCAATCCAGGTGGCATCACAGCCCCTGAACGAATTTTGTAGAATTTCCCTCTCTTTCACTGTCTTTGTTTCACGGGTTTTTAAAAGTAATTGATTTTTATAATGGGGTTTAGCTGCTTTTCACTGCTGTGTTTCTGCCACTTTACACCCACTTGACTCACTTACAGAGAGATATCAAAACATAGGTTTTAAGATTCTTACTAGTCAGATATATTCTTGGGCGGTGAATAGGGGGTGTTGAGTCCAATTCACTGATCAAGGAGTAGGTCTTGTCTATTACATATTGGGTTTATGGAACGGTATCTGACCTAATTTGAAACCCTTGTTTTATGCATCACCCCACCTCACCTTTCCCGTTAAGCAGCCATAGTGTGTTCTCTAAACGTGGGACTCTGTTCTGTTTTGTAATTCAGTTCAAGGGTAGCGGTTTTTACATTCCCTCTATAAGTGATATCTTATGATAAGTGTCTTTTTCTGTGTGACTTATTTCACTTATAATCGTCGTACCTAAATCCACTCATCATGCTGCTACTAGCCTTATGACATTGATTTCATGGCTGAGTGATATTCCATTGTACATAAGGACCACAACTTCTTTATCCATTTTTCTCTTTCCTGGGATATTTAAGGTGTAACGAAGTGGAGGTTCTTGTCAACAGAGCAGCCCTAAACTTTGGGGTGCCTGTGTCTTGCTGATTTTTAGTTTTCCCAATTTATACGCCCATGAGTGGAAGTGCCCTGTGCTCTCTTAGCTGAGTTTTCTAGATGTTTCAGGACACACCGTACACTTCTCCAGAGTGGCTGTTGGCAATTTACATCCCGCCCATCAGCGTAGCCATGCTCCCGTTTCTCCATGGCCTGTCCTGCATTTCTGGTTTTGACACTTTATTCAGCATGGCCCTCTTGACCGATGGGAAGCGAGACTTCTTTGTAGCGCTGATTTGCCTTTCCAGGTTGCTTGGTTGGCCAAAAAGGGCGTATGCGTTTTTTCCTGAATATATTCAGGAAAAAACGCATACGCCCTTTTTGGCCAAGGGCATCATTGTCGAGGTTTTGCCGCTTTGCCTGTGCTTTAAAGGCGATTCGATTCTCCCTCCTGAAATCTGTTTCCTGCAATTCTGCCTCGCTTTCAAATCCTCCTCGTTGCCTTCCCTCAATATATTTGTGGACGAGAGTGATCATTATAAGTCTGCAGGTTTGTGAATTGCAGTGCCCCTGAGCTCCATTTTTCAACTCGCTTTCTTGGGAGCTGGCCGCAAAAGCGCAAGATTGCTTCAGGCCCTATTCTGGTCCTGGGCGGCAGGCTGAGCCTGTGGTTAATTCTTCTTTCTAATGGGAAAATCGAGTGACCTGTGCCTGTCCCAACACCTAGAGTTAGTCTCTCATTGGTTCCCACTCTTCCCGTTCATCCTCAGGACAAATTGCAACCTGTACGGAACAGGAGGTTAAAGGTGCTGATTCTCCAAGGAGGGAGATTGCAAGTAAAGCGGCTGGAATGGCGAACCCGAGTACAAGGAGATGAGAAATGAGGTGCGTTTTGGAAACCTTTCCCGATCACACGGTGTACCATCTTCTGGGTTTCTCATGCATGTTTTCGATGTAGGAAGATGCCCTTGAACCTGGAGATTTGGGACCCATGGGATGGGTACCACGCAGTATTACTTTAAAGGATCTGCATTTCCTCACCCAACCTCACCAAACCTCTCAGCCCCAAGAGTGTCCACCCTTATGTCTCCATCAGCTGTGGGTCTAGATATGGTCAATCCAGGTGGCATCACAGCCCCTGAACGAATTTTGTAAGAATTTCTCTCTCTTTCACTGTCTTTGTTTCACGGGTTTTTAAAAGTAATTGATTTTTATAATGGGGTTTAACTGCTTTTCACTGCTGTGTTTCTGCCGCTTTACACCCACTTGACTCACTTACAGAGAGATATCAATACATAGGTTTTAAGATACTTACTAGTCAGATATATTCTTGGGCGGTGAATAGGGGATGTTGACTCCAATTCACTGAGCAAGGAGTAGGTCTTGTCTATTACATATTGGGTTTATGGAACGGTATCTGAGCTAATTTGAAACCCTTGTTTTATGCATCACCCCACCTCACCTTTCCCGTTAAGCAGCCATAGTGTTTTTTCTAAACGTGTGACTCTTTTCTGTTGTGCAATTCAGTTCAAGGATAGCGGTTTTTACATTCCCTCTATAAGTGATATCTTATGATAAGTGTCTTTTTCTGTGTGACTTATTTCACTTAGAATCGTCGTACCTAAATCCACTCATCATGCTGCTACTAGCCTTATGGCGTTGATTTCATGGCTGAGTGATATTCCATTGTACATAAGGACCACAACTTCTTTATCCATTTTTCTCTTTCCTGGGATATTTAAGGTGTAACGAAGTGGAGGTTCTTGTCAACATAGCAGCCCTAAAATTTGGGGTGCCTGTGTCTTGCTGATTTTTAGTTTTCCCAATTTATACGCCCATGAGTGATATTCCATTGTACATAAGACCACAACTTCTTTATCCATTTTTCTCTTTCCTGGGATATTTAAGGTGTAACGAAGTGGAGGTTCTTGTCAACAGAGCAGCCCTAAACTTTGGGGTGCCTGTGTCTTGCTGATTTTTAGTTTTCCCAATTTATACGCCCATGAGTGGAAGTGCCCTATGTTCTCTAAGCTGAGTTTTTTAGATGTTTCAGGACACACCGTACACTTCTCCAGAGTGGCTGTTGTCAATTTACATCCCGCCCATCAGCGTTGCCAGGCTCCCGTTTCTCCATGGCCTGTCCTGCATTTCTGGTTTTGAAACTTTATTCAGCATGGCCCTTTTGACCGATGGGAAGCGAGACTTCTTGGTTGCGCTGATTTGCCTTTCCAGGTTGCTTGGTTGGCCAAAAAGGGCGTATGCGTTTTTTCCTGAATATATTCGGGAAAAAAAGCATACGCCCTTTTTGGCCAAGGGCATCATTGTCGAGGTTTTGCCGCTTTTCCTGTGCTTTAAAGGCGATTCGAATCTCCCTCCTGAAATCTGTTTCCTGCCATTCTGCCTTGCTTTCCAATCCTCTTCGTTGCCTTCCCTCAATATATTTGTGGACGAGAGTTATCATTTATAAGTCTGCAGGTTTGTGAATGGCAGTGCCCCTGAGCTCCATTTTTCAACTCGCTTTCTTGGGAGCTGGCCGCAAAAGCGCAGGATTGCTTCAGGCCCTATTCTGGTCCCGGGCGGCAGGCTGAACCTGTGGTTAATTCTTCTTCCTGATGGGGAAGTAGAGTGACCTGTGCCTGTCCCAACACCTAGAGTTAGTCTCTCATTGGTTCCCACTCTTCCCGTTCATCCTCAGGACAAATTGCAACCTGTACGGAACAGGAGGTTAAAGGTGCTGATTCTCCAAGGAGGGAGATTGCTACTAAAGCGGCTGGAATGGCGAACCTGAGCACAAGGAGATGAGAAATGAATTGCGTTTTGGAAACCTTTCCCAATCACACGGTGTACCATCTTCTGGGTTTCTCATGCATGTTTTCGATGTAGGAAGATGCCCTTGAACCTGGAGATTTGGGACCCATGGGATGGATATCACGCAGTATTACTTTAAAGGGTCTGCGTTTCCTCACCCAACCTCAGCAAACCTCTCAGCCCCAAGAGAGTCCACCCTTATGTCTCAACCAGCTGTGGGTCTAGATATGGTCAATCCAGGTGGCATCACAGCCAGTGAACGAATTTTGTAAGAATTTCTCTCTCTTTCACTGTCTTTGTTTCACGGGTTTTTAAAAGTAATTGATTTTTATAATGGGGTTTAGCTGCCTTTTACTGCTGTGTTTATGCCGCTTTACACCCACTTGACTCACTTACAGATAGATATCAATACATAGGTTTTAAGATTCTTACTAGTCAGATATATTCTTGGGCGGTGAATAGGGGGTGTTGAGTCCAATTCACTGAGCAAGGAGTAGGGCTTGTCTATTACATATTGGGTTTATGGAACGGTATCTGAGCTAATTTGAAACCCTTGTTTTATGCATCACCCCACCTCACCTTTCCCGTTAAGCAGCCATAGTGTGTTTTCTAAACGTGTGACTCTGTTCTGTTTTGCAATTCAGTTCAAGGGTATCGGTTTTTACATTCCCTCTATAAGTGATATCTTATGATAAGTGTCTTTTTCTGTGTGACTTATTTCACTTAGAATCGTCGTACCTAAATCCACTCATCATGCTGCTACTAGCCTTATGACGTTGATTTCATGGCTGAGTGATATTCCATTGTACATAAGGACCACAACTTCTGTATCCATTTTTCTCTTTCCTGGGATATTTAAGGTGTAATGAAGTGGAGGTTCTTGTCAACAGAGCAGCTGTAAACTTTGGGGTGCCTGTGTCTTGCTGATTTTTAGTTTTCCCAATTTATACGCCCATGAGTGGAAGTGCCCTGTGCTCTCTAAGCTGATTTTTTTAGATGTTTCAGGACACACCGTACACTTCTCCAGAGTGGCTGTTGGCAATTTACATCCCTCCCATCAGCGTAGCCAGGCTCCCGTTTCTCCATGGCCTGTCCTACATTTCGGGTTTTGACACTTTATTCAGCATGGCCCTTTTGACCGATGGGAAGCGAGACTTCTTTGTAGCGCTGATTTGCCTTTCCAGGTTGCTTGGTTGACCAAAAAGGGCGTATGCGTTTTTTCCTGAATATATTCAGGAAAAAACGCATACGCCCTTTTTGGCCAAGGGCATCATTGTCGAGGTTTTGCCGCTTTTCCTGTGCTTTAAAGGCGATTCGAATCTCCCTCCTGAAATCTGTTTCCTGCAATTCTGCCTTGCTTTCCAATCCTCTTCGTTGCCTTCCCTCAATATATTTGTGGACGAGAGTTATCATTTATAAGTCTGCAGGTTTGTGAATTGCAGTGCCCCTGAGCTCCATTTTTCAACTCGCTTTCTTGGGAGATGGCCGCAAAAGCGCAGGATTGCTTCAGGCCCTATTCTGGTCCCGGGCGGCAGGCTGAGCCTGTGGTTAATTCTTATTCCTGATGGGAAAGTAGAGTGACCTGTGCCTATCCCAACACCTAGAGCTAGTCTCTCATTGGTTCCCACTCTTCCCGTTCATCCTCAGGACAAATTGCAAGCTGTACGGAACAGGAGGTTAAAGGTGCTGATTCTCCAAGGAGGGAGATTGCTAGTAAAGCGGCTGGAATGGCGAACCCGAGCACAAGGAGATGAGAAATGAGGTGCGTTTTGGAAACCTTTCCCGATCACACGGTGTACCATCTTCTGGGTTTCTCATGCATGTTTTCGATGTAGGAAGATGCCCTTGAACCTGGAGATTTGGGACCCATGGGATGGATATCACGCAGTATTACTTTAAAGGGTTTGCGTTTCCTCACCCAACCTCACCAAACCTCTCAGACCCAAGAGTGTCCACCCTTATGTCTCCATCAGCTGTGGGTCTAGATATGGTCAATCCAGGTGGCATCACAGCCCCTGAACGAATTTTGTAAGAATTTCTCTCTCTTTCACTGTCTTTGTTTCACGGGTTTTTAAAAGTAATTGATTTTTATAATGGGGTTTAGCTGCTTTTCACTGCTGTGTTTCTGCCGCTTTACACACACTTGACTCACTTACAGAGAGATATCAAAACATAGGTTTTAAGATTCTTACTAGTCAGATATATTCTTGGGCGGTGAATAGGGGGTGTTGAGTCCAATTCACTGATCAAGGAGTAGGTCTTGTCTATTACATATTGGGTTTATGGAACGGTATCTGACCTAATTTGAAACCCTTGTTTTATGCATCACCCCACCTCACCTTTCCCGTTAAGCAGCCATAGTGTGTTTTCTAAACGTGGGACTCTGTTCTGTTTTGTAATTCAGTTCAAGGGTAGCGGTTTATACATTCCCTCTATAAGTGATATCTTATGATAAGTGTCTTTTTCTGTGTGACTTATTTCACTTAGAATCGTCGTACCTAAATCCACTCATCATGCTGCTACTAGCCTTATGACGTTGATTTCATGGCTGAGTGATATTCCATTGTACATAAGGACCACAACTTCTTTATCCATTTTTCTCTTTCCTGTGATATTTAAGGTGTAACGAAGTGGAGGTTCTTGTCAACATAGCAGCCCTAAACTTTGGGGTGCCTGTGTCTTGCTGATTTTTGGTTTTCCCAATTTATACGCCCATGAGTGGAGTGCCCTATGCTCTCTAAGCTGAGTTGTTTAGATGTTTCAGGACACACCGTACACTTCTCCAGAGTGGCTGTTGGCAATTTACATCTCGCCCATCAGCGTAGCCAGGCTCCCGTTTCTCCGTTGCCTGTCCTGCATTTCTGGTTTTGACACTTTATTCAGCATGGCCCTTTTGACCGATGGGAAGCGAGACTTCTTTGTAGCGCTGATTTGCCTTTCCAGGTTGCTTGGTTGTCCAAAAAGGGCGTATGCGTTTTTTCCTGAATATATTCAGGAAAAAACGCATACGCCCTTTTTGGCCAAGGGCATCATTGTCGAGGTTTTGCCGCTTTTCCTGTGCTTTAAAGGCGATTCGAATCTCCCTCCTGAAATCTGTTTCCTGCAATTCTGCCTTGCTTTCCAATCCTCTTCGTTGTCTTCCCTCAATATATTTGTGGACGAGAGTTATCATTTATAAGTCTGCAGGTTTGTGAATTGCAGTGCCCCTGAGCTCCATTTTTCAACTCGCTTTCTTGGGAGCTGTCCGCAAAAGGGCAGGATTGCTTCAGGCCCTATTCTGGTCCCGGGCGGCAGGCTGAGCCTGTGGTTAATTCTTCTTCCTGATGGGGAAGTAGAGTGACCTGTGCCTGTCCCAACACCTAGAGCTAGTCTCTCATTGGTTCCCACTCTTCCCGTTCATCCTCAGGACAAATTGCAACCTGTACGGAACAGGAGGTTAAAGGTGCTGATTCTCCAAGGAGGGAGATTGCTACTAAAGCGGCTGGAATGGCGAACCCGAGCATAAGGAGATGAGAAGTGAGGTGTGTTTTGGAAACCTTTCCCGATCACACGGTGTACCATCTTCTGGGTTTCTCATGCATGTTTTCGATGTAGGAAGATGCCCTTGAACCTGGAGATTCGGGACCCATGGGATGGGAACCACGCAGTATTACTTTAAAAGGTCTGCGTTTCCTCACCCAACCTCACCAAACCTCTCAGACCCAAGAGTGTCCACCCTTATGTCTCCATCAGCTGTGGGTCTAGATATGGTCAATCCAGGTGGCATCACAGCCCCTGAACGAATTTTGTAGAATTTCCCTCTCTTTCACTGTCTTTGTTTCACGGGTTTTTAAAAGTAATTGATTTTTATAATGGGGTTTAGCTGCTTTTCACTGCTGTGTTTCTGCCACTTTACACCCACTTGACTCACTTACAGAGAGATATCAAAACATAGGTTTTAAGATTCTTACTAGTCAGATATATTCTTGGGCGGTGAATAGGGGGTGTTGAGTCCAATTCACTGATCAAGGAGTAGGTCTTGTCTATTACATATTGGGTTTATGGAACGGTATCTGACCTAATTTGAAACCCTTGTTTTATGCATCACCCCACCTCACCTTTCCCGTTAAGCAGCCATAGTGTGTTCTCTAAACGTGGGACTCTGTTCTGTTTTGTAATTCAGTTCAAGGGTAGCGGTTTTTACATTCCCTCTATAAGTGATATCTTATGATAAGTGTCTTTTTCTGTGTGACTTATTTCACTTATAATCGTCGTACCTAAATCCACTCATCATGCTGCTACTAGCCTTATGACATTGATTTCATGGCTGAGTGATATTCCATTGTACATAAGGACCACAACTTCTTTATCCATTTTTCTCTTTCCTGGGATATTTAAGGTGTAACGAAGTGGAGGTTCTTGTCAACAGAGCAGCCCTAAACTTTGGGGTGCCTGTGTCTTGCTGATTTTTAGTTTTCCCAATTTATACGCCCATGAGTGGAAGTGCCCTGTGCTCTCTTAGCTGAGTTTTCTAGATGTTTCAGGACACACCGTACACTTCTCCAGAGTGGCTGTTGGCAATTTACATCCCGCCCATCAGCGTAGCCATGCTCCCGTTTCTCCATGGCCTGTCCTGCATTTCTGGTTTTGACACTTTATTCAGCATGGCCCTCTTGACCGATGGGAAGCGAGACTTCTTTGTAGCGCTGATTTGCCTTTCCAGGTTGCTTGGTTGGCCAAAAAGGGCGTATGCGTTTTTTCCTGAATATATTCAGGAAAAAACGCATACGCCCTTTTTGGCCAAGGGCATCATTGTCGAGGTTTTGCCGCTTTGCCTGTGCTTTAAAGGCGATTCGATTCTCCCTCCTGAAATCTGTTTCCTGCAATTCTGCCTCGCTTTCAAATCCTCCTCGTTGCCTTCCCTCAATATATTTGTGGACGAGAGTGATCATTATAAGTCTGCAGGTTTGTGAATTGCAGTGCCCCTGAGCTCCATTTTTCAACTCGCTTTCTTGGGAGCTGGCCGCAAAAGCGCAAGATTGCTTCAGGCCCTATTCTGGTCCTGGGCGGCAGGCTGAGCCTGTGGTTAATTCTTCTTTCTAATGGGAAAATCGAGTGACCTGTGCCTGTCCCAACACCTAGAGTTAGTCTCTCATTGGTTCCCACTCTTCCCGTTCATCCTCAGGACAAATTGCAACCTGTACGGAACAGGAGGTTAAAGGTGCTGATTCTCCAAGGAGGGAGATTGCAAGTAAAGCGGCTGGAATGGCGAACCCGAGTACAAGGAGATGAGAAATGAGGTGCGTTTTGGAAACCTTTCCCGATCACACGGTGTACCATCTTCTGGGTTTCTCATGCATGTTTTCGATGTAGGAAGATGCCCTTGAACCTGGAGATTTGGGACCCATGGGATGGGTACCACGCAGTATTACTTTAAAGGATCTGCATTTCCTCACCCAACCTCACCAAACCTCTCAGCCCCAAGAGTGTCCACCCTTATGTCTCCATCAGCTGTGGGTCTAGATATGGTCAATCCAGGTGGCATCACAGCCCCTGAACGAATTTTGTAAGAATTTCTCTCTCTTTCACTGTCTTTGTTTCACGGGTTTTTAAAAGTAATTGATTTTTATAATGGGGTTTAACTGCTTTTCACTGCTGTGTTTCTGCCGCTTTACACCCACTTGACTCACTTACAGAGAGATATCAATACATAGGTTTTAAGATACTTACTAGTCAGATATATTCTTGGGCGGTGAATAGGGGATGTTGACTCCAATTCACTGAGCAAGGAGTAGGTCTTGTCTATTACATATTGGGTTTATGGAACGGTATCTGAGCTAATTTGAAACCCTTGTTTTATGCATCACCCCACCTCACCTTTCCCGTTAAGCAGCCATAGTGTGTTTTCTAAACGTGTGACTCTTTTCTGTTGTGCAATTCAGTTCAAGGATAGCGGTTTTTACATTCCCTCTATAAGTGATATCTTATGATAAGTGTCTTTTTCTGTGTGACTTATTTCACTTAGAATCGTCGTACCTAAATCCACTCATCATGCTGCTACTAGCCTTATGGCGTTGATTTCATGGCTGAGTGATATTCCATTGTACATAAGGACCACAACTTCTTTATCCATTTTTCTCTTTCCTGGGATATTTAAGGTGTAACGAAGTGGAGGTTCTTGTCAACATAGCAGCCCTAAAATTTGGGGTGCCTGTGTCTTGCTGATTTTTAGTTTTCCCAATTTATACGCCCATGAGTGATATTCCATTGTACATAAGACCACAACTTCTTTATCCATTTTTCTCTTTCCTGGGATATTTAAGGTGTAACGAAGTGGAGGTTCTTGTCAACAGAGCAGCCCTAAACTTTGGGGTGCCTGTGTCTTGCTGATTTTTAGTTTTCCCAATTTATACGCCCATGAGTGGAAGTGCCCTATGTTCTCTAAGCTGAGTTTTTTAGATGTTTCAGGACACACCGTACACTTCTCCAGAGTGGCTGTTGTCAATTTACATCCCGCCCATCAGCGTTGCCAGGCTCCCGTTTCTCCATGGCCTGTCCTGCATTTCTGGTTTTGAAACTTTATTCAGCATGGCCCTTTTGACCGATGGGAAGCGAGACTTCTTGGTTGCGCTGATTTGCCTTTCCAGGTTGCTTGGTTGGCCAAAAAGGGCGTATGCGTTTTTTCCTGAATATATTCGGGAAAAAAAGCATACGCCCTTTTTGGCCAAGGGCATCATTGTCGAGGTTTTGCCGCTTTTCCTGTGCTTTAAAGGCGATTCGAATCTCCCTCCTGAAATCTGTTTCCTGCCATTCTGCCTTGCTTTCCAATCCTCTTCGTTGCCTTCCCTCAATATATTTGTGGACGAGAGTTATCATTTATAAGTCTGCAGGTTTGTGAATGGCAGTGCCCCTGAGCTCCATTTTTCAACTCGCTTTCTTGGGAGCTGGCCGCAAAAGCGCAGGATTGCTTCAGGCCCTATTCTGGTCCCGGGCGGCAGGCTGAACCTGTGGTTAATTCTTCTTCCTGATGGGGAAGTAGAGTGACCTGTGCCTGTCCCAACACCTAGAGTTAGTCTCTCATTGGTTCCCACTCTTCCCGTTCATCCTCAGGACAAATTGCAACCTGTACGGAACAGGAGGTTAAAGGTGCTGATTCTCCAAGGAGGGAGATTGCTACTAAAGCGGCTGGAATGGCGAACCTGAGCACAAGGAGATGAGAAATGAATTGCGTTTTGGAAACCTTTCCCAATCACACGGTGTACCATCTTCTGGGTTTCTCATGCATGTTTTCGATGTAGGAAGATGCCCTTGAACCTGGAGATTTGGGACCCATGGGATGGATATCACGCAGTATTACTTTAAAGGGTCTGCGTTTCCTCACCCAACCTCAGCAAACCTCTCAGCCCCAAGAGAGTCCACCCTTATGTCTCAACCAGCTGTGGGTCTAGATATGGTCAATCCAGGTGGCATCACAGCCAGTGAACGAATTTTGTAAGAATTTCTCTCTCTTTCACTGTCTTTGTTTCACGGGTTTTTAAAAGTAATTGATTTTTATAATGGGGTTTAGCTGCCTTTTACTGCTGTGTTTATGCCGCTTTACACCCACTTGACTCACTTACAGATAGATATCAATACATAGGTTTTAAGATTCTTACTAGTCAGATATATTCTTGGGCGGTGAATAGGGGGTGTTGAGTCCAATTCACTGAGCAAGGAGTAGGGCTTGTCTATTACATATTGGGTTTATGGAACGGTATCTGAGCTAATTTGAAACCCTTGTTTTATGCATCACCCCACCTCACCTTTCCCGTTAAGCAGCCATAGTGTGTTTTCTAAACGTGTGACTCTGTTCTGTTTTGCAATTCAGTTCAAGGGTATCGGTTTTTACATTCCCTCTATAAGTGATATCTTATGATAAGTGTCTTTTTCTGTGTGACTTATTTCACTTAGAATCGTCGTACCTAAATCCACTCATCATGCTGCTACTAGCCTTATGACGTTGATTTCATGGCTGAGTGATATTCCATTGTACATAAGGACCACAACTTCTGTATCCATTTTTCTCTTTCCTGGGATATTTAAGGTGTAACGAAGTGGAGGTTCTTGTCAACAGAGCAGCCCTAAACTTTGGGGTGCCTGTGTCTTGCTGATTTTTAGTTTTCCCAATTTATACGCCCCTGAGTGATATTCCATTGTACATAAGACCACAACTTCTTTATCCATTTTTCTCTTTCCTGGGATATTTAAGGTGTAACGAAGTGGAGATTCTTGTCAACAGAGCAGCCCGAAACTTTGGAGTGCCTGTGTCTTGCTGATTTTTAGTTTTCCCAATTTATACGCCCATTAGTGGAAGTGCCCTATGTTCTCTAAGCTGAGTTTTTTAGATGTTTCAGGACACACCGTACACTTCTCCAGAGTGGCTGTTGGCAATTTACATCCCGCCCATCAGCGTTGCCAGGCTCCCGTTTCTCCATGGCCTGTCCTGCATTTCTGGTTTTGAAACTTTATTCAGCATGGCCCTTTTGACCGACGGGAAGCGAGACTTCTTGGTTGCGCTGATTTGCCTTTCCAGGTTGCTTGGTTGGCCAAAAAGGGCGTATGCGTTTTTTCCTGAATATATTCGGGAAAAAAAGCATACGCCCTTTTTGGCCAAGGGCATCATTGTCGAGGTTTTGCCGCTTTTCCTGTGCTTTAAAGGCGATTCGAATCTCCCTCCTGAAATCTGTTTAATGCCATTCTGCCTTGCTTTCCAATCCTCTTCGTTGCCTTCCCTCAATATATTTGTGGACGAGAGTTATCATTTATAAGTCTGCAGGTTTGTGAATGGCAGTGCCCCTGAGCTCCATTTTTCAACTCGCTTTCTTGGGAGCTGGCCGCAAAAGCGCAGGATTGCTTCAGGCCCTATTCTGGTCCCGGGCGGCAGGCTGAACCTGTGGTTAATTCTTCTTCCTGATGGGGAAGTAGAGTGACCTGTGCCTGTCCCAACACCTAGAGTTAGTCTCTCATTGGTTCCCACTCTTCCCGTTCATCCTCAGGACAAATTGCAACCTGTACGGAACAGGAGGTTAAAGGTGCTGATTCTCCAAGGAGGGAGATTGCTACTAAAGCGGCTGGAATGGCGAACCCGAGCACAAGGAGATGAGAAATGAGGTGCGTTTTGGAAACCTTTCCCGATCACACGGTGTACCATCTTCTGGGTTTCTCATGCATGTTTTCGATGTAGGAAGATGCCCTTGAACCTGGAGATTTGGGACCCATGGGATGGGAACCACGCAGTATTACTTTAAAGGGTCTGCGTTTCCTCACCCAACCTCACCAAACCTCTCAGCCCCAAGAGTGTCCACCCTTATGTCTCCATCAGCTGTGGGTCTAGATATGGTCAATCCAGGTGACATCACAGCCCCTGAACGAATTTTGTAGAATTTCCCTCTCTTTCACTGTCTTTGTTTCACGGGTTTTTAAAAGTAATTGATTTTTATAATGGGGTTTAGCTGCTTTTCACTGCTGTGTTTCTGCCACTTTACACCCACTTGACTCACTTACAGAGAGATATCAAAACATAGGTTTTAAGATTCTTACTACTCAGATATATTCTTGGGCGGTGAATAGGGGGTGTTGAGTCCAATTCACTGATCAAGGAGTAGGTCTTGTCTATTACATATTGGGTTTATGGAACGGTATCTGACCTAATTTGAAACCCTTGTTTTATGCATCACCCCACCTCACCTTTCCCGTTAAGCAGCCATAGTGTGTTTTCTAAACGTGGGACTCTGTTCTGTTTTGTAATTCAGTTCAAGGGTAGCGGTTTATACATTCCCTCTCTAAGTGATATCTTATGATAAGTGTCTTTTTCTGTGTGACTTATTTCACTTAGAATCGTCGTACCTAAATCCACTCATCATGCTGCTACTAGCCTTATGACATTGATTTCATGGCTGAGTGATATTCCATTGTACATAAGGACCACAACTTCTTTATCCATTTTTCTCTTTCCTGGGATATTTAAGGTGTAACGAAGTGGAGGTTCTTGTCAACAGAGCAGCCCTAAACTTTGGGGTGCCTGTGTCTTGCTGATTTTTAGTTTTCCCAATTTATACGCCCATGAGTGGAAGTGCCCTGTGCTCTCTAAGCTGAGTTTCTTAGATGTTTCAGGACACACCGTACACTTCTCCAGAGCGGCTGTTGGCAATTTACATCCCGCCCATCAGCGTAGCCAGGCTCCCGTTTCTCCATGGCCTGTCCTGCATTTCTGGTTTTGACACTTTATTCAGCATGGCCCTTTTGACCGATGGGAAGCGAGACTTCTTTGTAGCGCTGATTTGCCTTTCCAGGTTGCTTGGTTGGCCAAAAAGGGCGTATGCGTTTTTTCCTGAATATATTCAGGAAAAAACGCATACGCCCTTTTTGGCCAAGGGCATCATTGTCGAGGTTTTGCCGCTTTTCCTGTGCTTTAAAGGCGATTCGAATCTCCCTCCTGAAATCAGTTTCCTGCAATTCTGCCTTGCTTTCCAGTCCTCTTCGTTGCCTTCCCTCAATATATTTGTGGACGAGAGTTATCATTTATAAGTCTGCAGGTTTGTGAATTGCAGTGCCCCTGAGCTCCATTTTTCAACTCGCTTTCTTGGGAGCTGGCCGCAAAAGCGCAGGATTGCTTCAGGCCCTATTCTGGTCCCGGGCGGCAGGCTGAGCCTGTGGTTAATTCTTCTTCCTGATGGGAAAGTAGAGTGACCTGTGCCTGTCCCAACACCTAGAGCTAGTCTCTCATTGGTTCCCACTCTTCCCGTTCATCCTCAGGACAAATTGCAAGCTGTACGGAACAGGAGGTTAAAGGTGCTGATTCTCCAAGGAGGGAGATTGCTACTAAAGCGGCTGGAATGGCGAACCCGAGCATAAGGAGATGAGAAATGAGGTGCGTTTTGGAAACCTTTCCCGATCACACGGTGTACCATCTTCTGGGTTTCTCATGCATGTTTTCGATGTAGGAAGATGCCCTTGAACCTGGAGATTTGGGACCCATGGGATGGGAACCACGCAGTATTACTTTAAAGGGTCTGCGTTTCCTCACCCAACCTCACCAAACTTCTCAGCCCCAATAGTGTCCATCCTTATGTCTCCATCAGCTGTGGGTCTAGATATCGTCAATCCAGGTGGCATCACAGCCCCTGAACGAATTTTGTAAGAATTTCCCTCTCTTTCACTGTCTTTGTTTCACGGGTTTTTAAAAGTAATTGATTTTTATAATGGGGTTTAGCTGCTTTTCACTGCTGTGTTTCTGCCACTTTACACCCACTTGACTCACTTACAGAGAGATATCAAAACATAGGTTTTACGATTCTTACTAGTCAGATATATTCTTGGGCGGTGAATAGGGGGTGTTGAGTCCAATTCACTGATCAAGGAGTAGGTCTTGTCTATTACATATTGGGTTTATGGAACGGTATCTGACCTAATTTGAAACCCTTGTTTTATGCATCACCCCACCTCACCTTTCCCGTTAAGCAGCCATAGTGTGTTTTCTAAACGTGGGACTCTGTTCTGTTTTGTAATTCAGTTCAAGGGTAGCGGTTTTTACATTCCCTCTATAAGTGATATCTTATGATAAGTGTCTTTTTCTGTGTGACTTATTTCACTTAGAATCGTCGTACCTAAATCCACTCATCATGCTGCTACTAGCCTTATGACGTTGATTTCATGGCTGAGTGATATTCCATTGTACATAAGGACCGCAACTTCTTTATCCATTTTTCTCTTTCCTGTGATATTTAAGGTGTAACGAAGTGGAGGTTCTTGTCAACATAGCAGCCCTAAACTTTGGGGTGCCTGTGTCTTGCTGATTTTTGGTTTTCCCAATTTATACGCCCATGAGTGGAAGTGCCCTATGCTCTCTAAGCTGAGTTTTTTAGATGTTTCAGGACACACCGTACACTTCTCCAGGGTGGCTGTTGGCAATTTACATCTCGCCCATCAGCGTAGCCAGGCTCCCGTTTCTCCGTTGCCTGTCCTGCATTTCTGGTTTTGACACTTTATTCAGCATGGCCCTTTTGACCGATGGGAAGCGAGACTTCTTTGTAGCGCTGATTTGCCTTTCCAGGTTGCTTGGTTGTCCAAAAAGGGCGTATGCGTTTTTTCCTGAATATATTCAGGAAAAAACGCATACGCCCTTTTTGGCCAAGGGCATCATTGTCGAGGTTTTGCCGCTTTTCATGTGCTTTAAAGGCAATTCGAATCTCCCTCCTGAAATCTGTTTCCTGCCATTCTGCCTTGCTTTCCAATCCTCTTCGTTGCCTTCCCTCAATATATTTGTGGACGAGAGTTATCATTTATAAGTCTGCAGGTTTGTGAATGGCAGTGCCCCTGAGCTCCATTTTTCAACTCGCTTTCTTGGGAGCTGGCCGAAAAAGCGCAGGATTGCTTCAGGCCCTATTCTGGTCCCGGGCGGCAGGATGAGCCTGTGGTTAATTCTTCTTCCTGATGGGGAAGTAGAGTGACCTGTGCCTGTCCCAACACCTAGAGTTAGTCTCTCATTGGTTCCCACTCTTCCCGTTCATCCTCAGGACAAATTGCAACCTGTACGGAACAGGAGGTTAAAGGTGCTGATTCTCCAAGGAGGGAGATTGCTACTAAAGCAGCTGGAATGGCGAACCCGAGCATAAGGAGATGAGAAATGAGGTGCGTTTTGGAAACCTTTCCCGATCACACGGTGTACCATCTTCTGGGTTTCTCATGCATGTTTTCGATGTAGGAAGATGCCCTTGAACCTGGAGATTTGGGACCCATGGGATGGGAACCACGCAGTATTACTTTAAAGGGTCTGCGTTTCCTCACCCAACCTCACCAAACCTCTCAGCCCCAAGAGTGTCCACCCTTATGTCTCCATCAGCTGTGGGTCTAGATATGGTCAATCCAGGTGGCATCACAGCCCCTGAACGAATTTTAAGAATTTCCCTGTCTTTCACTGTCTTTGTTTCACGGGTTTTTAAAAGTAATTGATTTTTATAATGGGGTTTAGCTGCTTTTCACTTCTGAATTTCTGCCGCTTTACACCCACTTGACTCACTAACAGAGAGATATCAAAACATAGGTTTTAAGATTCTTACTAGTCAGATATATTCTTGGGCGGTGAATAGGGGGTGTTGAGTCCAATTCACTGATCAAGGAGTAGGTCTTGTCTATTACATATTGGGTTTATGGAACGGTATCTGACCTAATTTGAAACCCTTGTTTTATGCATCACCCCACCTCACCTTTCCCGTTAAGCAGCCATAGTGTGTTTTCTAAACGTGGGACTCTGTTCTGTTTTGTAATTCAGTTCAAGGGTAGCGGTTTTTACATTCCCTCTATAAGTGATATCTTATGATAAGTGTCTTTTTCTGTGTGACTTATTTCACTTAGAATCATCGTACCTAAATCCACTCATCATGCTGCTACTAGCCTTATGACGTTGATTTCATGGCTGAGTGATATTCCATTGTACATAAGGACCACAACTTCTTTATCCATTTTTCTCTTTCCTGGGATATTTAAGGTGTAACGAAGTGGAGGTTCTTGTCAACAGAGCAGCCCTAAACTTTGGGGTGCCTGTGTCTTGCTGATTTTTAGTTTTCCCAATTTATACGCCCATGAGTGGAAGTGCCCTGTGCTCTCTAAGCTGAGTTTCTTAGATGTTTCAGGACACACCGTACACTTCTCCAGAGTGGCTGTTGGCAATTTACATCCCTCCCATCAGCGTAGCCAGGCTCCCGTTTCTCCATGGCCTGTCCTGCATTTCTGGTTTTGACACTTTATTCAGCATGGCCCTTTTGACCGATGGGAAGCGAGACTTCTTTGTAGCGCTGATTTGCCTTTCCAGGTTGCTTGGTTGGCCAAAAAGGGCGTATGCGTTTTTTCCTGAATATATTCAGGAAAAAACGCATACGCCCTTTTTGGCCAAGGGCATCATTGTCGAGGTTTTGCCGCTTTTCCTGTGCTTTAAAGGCGATTCGAATCTCCCTCCTGAAATCAGTTTCCTGCAATTCTGCCTTGCTTTCCAGTCCTCTTCGTTGCCTTCCCTCAATATATTTGTGGACGAGAGTTATCATTTATAAGTCTGCAGGTTTGTGAATTGCAGTGCCCCTGAGCTCCATTTTTCAACTCGCTTTCTTGGGAGCTGGCCGCAAAAGCGCAGGATTGCTTCAGGCCCTATTCTGGTCCCGGGCGGCAGGCTGAGCCTGTGGTTAATTCTTCTTCCTGATGGGAAAGTAGAGTGACCTGTGCCTGTCCCAACACCTAGAGCTAGTCTCTCATTGGTTCCCACTCTTCCCGTTCATCCTCAGGACAAATTGCAAGCTGTACGGAACAGGAGGTTAAAGGTGCTGATTCTCCAAGGAGGGAGATTGCTACTAAAGCGGCTGGAATGGCGAACCCGAGCATAAGGAGATGAGAAATGAGGTGCGTTTTGGAAACCTTTCCCGATCACACGGTGTACCATCTTCTGGGTTTCTCATGCATGTTTTCGATGTAGGAAGATGCCCTTGAACCTGGAGATTTGGGACCCATGGGATGGGAACCACGCAGTATTACTTTAAAGGGTCTGCGTTTCCTCACCCAACCTCACCAAACTTCTCAGCCCCAATAGTGTCCATCCTTATGTCTCCATCAGCTGTGGGTCTAGATATCGTCAATCCAGGTGGCATCACAGCCCCTGAACGAATTTTGTAAGAATTTCCCTCTCTTTCACTGTCTTTGTTTCACGGGTTTTTAAAAGTAATTGATTTTTATAATGGGGTTTAGCTGCTTTTCACTGCTGTGTTTCTGCCACTTTACACCCACTTGACTCACTTACAGAGAGATATCAAAACATAGGTTTTACGATTCTTACTAGTCAGATATATTCTTGGGCGGTGAATAGGGGGTGTTGAGTCCAATTCACTGATCAAGGAGTAGGTCTTGTCTATTACATATTGGGTTTATGGAACGGTATCTGACCTAATTTGAAACCCTTGTTTTATGCATCACCCCACCTCACCTTTCCCGTTAAGCAGCCATAGTGTGTTTTCTAAACGTGGGACTCTGTTCTGTTTTGTAATTCAGTTCAAGGGTAGCGGTTTTTACATTCCCTCTATAAGTGATATCTTATGATAAGTGTCTTTTTCTGTGTGACTTATTTCACTTAGAATCGTCGTACCTAAATCCACTCATCATGCTGCTACTAGCCTTATGACGTTGATTTCATGGCTGAGTGATATTCCATTGTACATAAGGACCGCAACTTCTTTATCCATTTTTCTCTTTCCTGTGATATTTAAGGTGTAACGAAGTGGAGGTTCTTGTCAACATAGCAGCCCTAAACTTTGGGGTGCCTGTGTCTTGCTGATTTTTGGTTTTCCCAATTTATACGCCCATGAGTGGAAGTGCCCTATGCTCTCTAAGCTGAGTTTTTTAGATGTTTCAGGACACACCGTACACTTCTCCAGGGTGGCTGTTGGCAATTTACATCTCGCCCATCAGCGTAGCCAGGCTCCCGTTTCTCCGTTGCCTGTCCTGCATTTCTGGTTTTGACACTTTATTCAGCATGGCCCTTTTGACCGATGGGAAGCGAGACTTCTTTGTAGCGCTGATTTGCCTTTCCAGGTTGCTTGGTTGTCCAAAAAGGGCGTATGCGTTTTTTCCTGAATATATTCAGGAAAAAACGCATACGCCCTTTTTGGCCAAGGGCATCATTGTCGAGGTTTTGCCGCTTTTCATGTGCTTTAAAGGCAATTCGAATCTCCCTCCTGAAATCTGTTTCCTGCCATTCTGCCTTGCTTTCCAATCCTCTTCGTTGCCTTCCCTCAATATATTTGTGGACGAGAGTTATCATTTATAAGTCTGCAGGTTTGTGAATGGCAGTGCCCCTGAGCTCCATTTTTCAACTCGCTTTCTTGGGAGCTGGCCGAAAAAGCGCAGGATTGCTTCAGGCCCTATTCTGGTCCCGGGCGGCAGGATGAGCCTGTGGTTAATTCTTCTTCCTGATGGGGAAGTAGAGTGACCTGTGCCTGTCCCAACACCTAGAGTTAGTCTCTCATTGGTTCCCACTCTTCCCGTTCATCCTCAGGACAAATTGCAACCTGTACGGAACAGGAGGTTAAAGGTGCTGATTCTCCAAGGAGGGAGATTGCTACTAAAGCAGCTGGAATGGCGAACCCGAGCATAAGGAGATGAGAAATGAGGTGCGTTTTGGAAACCTTTCCCGATCACACGGTGTACCATCTTCTGGGTTTCTCATGCATGTTTTCGATGTAGGAAGATGCCCTTGAACCTGGAGATTTGGGACCCATGGGATGGGAACCACGCAGTATTACTTTAAAGGGTCTGCGTTTCCTCACCCAACCTCACCAAACCTCTCAGCCCCAAGAGTGTCCACCCTTATGTCTCCATCAGCTGTGGGTCTAGATATGGTCAATCCAGGTGGCATCACAGCCCCTGAACGAATTTTAAGAATTTCCCTGTCTTTCACTGTCTTTGTTTCACGGGTTTTTAAAAGTAATTGATTTTTATAATGGGGTTTAGCTGCTTTTCACTTCTGAATTTCTGCCGCTTTACACCCACTTGACTCACTAACAGAGAGATATCAAAACATAGGTTTTAAGATTCTTACTAGTCAGATATATTCTTGGGCGGTGAATAGGGGGTGTTGAGTCCAATTCACTGATCAAGGAGTAGGTCTTGTCTATTACATATTGGGTTTATGGAACGGTATCTGACCTAATTTGAAACCCTTGTTTTATGCATCACCCCACCTCACCTTTCCCGTTAAGCAGCCATAGTGTGTTTTCTAAACGTGGGACTCTGTTCTGTTTTGTAATTCAGTTCAAGGGTAGCGGTTTTTACATTCCCTCTATAAGTGATATCTTATGATAAGTGTCTTTTTCTGTGTGACTTATTTCACTTAGAATCATCGTACCTAAATCCACTCATCATGCTGCTACTAGCCTTATGACGTTGATTTCATGGCTGAGTGATATTCCATTGTACATAAGGACCACAACTTCTTTATCCATTTTTCTCTTTCCTGGGATATTTAAGGTGTAACGAAGTGGAGGTTCTTGTCAACAGAGCAGCCCTAAACTTTGGGGTGCCTGTGTCTTGCTGATTTTTAGTTTTCCCAATTTATACGCCCATGAGTGGAAGTGCCCTGTGCTCTCTAAGCTGAGTTTCTTAGATGTTTCAGGACACACCGTACACTTCTCCAGAGTGGCTGTTGGCAATTTACATCCCTCCCATCAGCGTAGCCAGGCTCCCGTTTCTCCATGGCCTGTCCTGCATTTCTGGTTTTGACACTTTATTCAGCATGGCCCTTTTGACCGATGGGAAGCGAGACTTCTTTGTAGCGCTGATTTGCCTTTCCAGGTTGCTTGGTTGGCCAAAAAGGGCGTATGCGTTTTTTCCTGAATATATTCAGGAAAAAACGCATACGCCCTTTTTGGCCAAGGGCATCATTGTCGAGGTTTTGCCGCTTTTCCTGTGCTTTAAAGGCGATTCGAATCTCCCTCCTGAAATCTGTTTCCTGCAATTCTGCCTTGCTTTCCAATCCTCTTCGTTGCCTTCCCTCAATATATTTGTGGACGAGAGTTATCATTTATAAGTCTGCAGGTTTGTGAATTGCAGTGCCCCTGAGCTCCATTTTTCAACTCGCTTTCTTGGGAGCTGGCCGCAAAAGCGCAGGATTGCTTCAGGCCCTATTCTGGTGCCGGGCGGCAGGCTGAGCCTGTGGTTAATACTTCTTCCTGATGGGGAAGTAGAGTGACCTGTGCCTGTCCCAACACCTAGAGCTAGTCTCTCATTGGTTCCCACTCTTCCCGTTCATCCTCAGGACAAATTGCAACCTGTACGGAACAGGAGGTTAAAGGTGCTGATTCTCCAAGGAGGGAGATTGCTACTAAAGCGGCTGGAATGGCGAACCCGAGCATAAGGAGATGAGAAATGAGGTGCGTTTTGGAAACCTTTCCCGATCACACGGTGTACCATCTTCTGGGTTTCTCATGCATGTTTTCGATGTAGGAAGATACCCTTGAACCTGGAGATTTGGGACCCATGGGATGGGAACCACGCAGTATTACTTTAAAGGGTCTGCGTTTCCTCACCCAACCTCACCAAACCTCTCAGCCCCAAGAGTGTCCACCCTTATGTCTCCATCAGCTGTGGGTCTAGATATGGTCAATCCAGGTGGCATCACAGCCCCTGAACGAATTTTAAGAATTTCCCTGTCTTTCACTGTCTTTGTTTCACGGGTTTTTAAAAGTAATTGATTTTTATAATGGGGTTTAGCTGCTTTTCACTTCTGTATTTCTGCCGCTTTACACCCACTTGACTCACTAACAGAGAGATATCAAAACATAGGTTTTAAGATTATTACTAGTCAGATATATTCTTGGGCGGGGAATAGGGGGTGTTGAGTCCAATTCACTGATCAAGGAGTAGGTCTTGTCTATTACATATTGGGTTTATGGAACGGTATCTGACCTAATTTGAAACCCTTGTTTTATGCATCACCCCACCTCACCTTTCCCGTTAAGCAGCCATAGTGTGTTTTCTAAACGTGGGACTCTGTTCTGTTTTGTAATTCAGTTCAAGGGTAGCGGTTTTTACATTCCCTCTATAAGTGATATCTTATGATAAGTGTCTTTTTCTGTGTGACTTATTTCACTTAGAATCGTCGTACCTAAATCCACTCATCATGCTGCTACTAGCCTTATGACGTTGATTTCATGGCTGAGTGATATTCCATTGTACATAAGGACCACAACTTCTTTATCCATTTTTCTCTTTCCTGGGATATTTAAGGTGTAACGAAGTGGAGGTTCTTGTCAACAGAGCAGCCCTAAACTTTGGGGTGCCTGTGTCTTGCTGATTTTTAGTTTTCCCAATTTATACGCCCATGAGTGATATTCCATTGTACATAAGACCACAACTTCTTTATCCATTTTTCTCTTTCCTGGGATATTTAAGGTGTAACGAAGTGGAGGTTCTTGTCAACAGAGCAGCCCTAAAGTTTGGGGTGCCTGTGTCTTGCTGATTTTTAGTTTTCCCAATTTATACGCCCATGAGTGGAAGTGCCCTATTTTCTCTAAGCTGAGTTTTTTAGATGTTTCAGGACACACCGTACACTTCTCCAGAGTGGCTGTTGGCAATTTACATCCCGCCCATCAGCGTTGCCAGGCTCCCGTTTCTCCATGGCCTGTCCTGCATTTCTGGTTTTGAAACTTTATTCAGCATGGCCCTTTTGACCGATGGGAAGCGAGACTTCTTGGTTGCGCTGATTTGCCTTTCCAGGTTGCTTGGTTGGCCAAAAAGGGCGTATGCGTTTTTTCCTGAATATATTCGGGAAAAAAAGCATACGCCCTTTTTGGCCAAGGGCATCATTGTCGAGGTTTTGCCGCTTTTCCTGTGCTTTAAAGGCGATTCGAATCTCCCTCCTGAAATCTGTTTCCTGCCATTCTGCCTTGCTTTCCAATCCTCTTCGTTGCCTTCCCTCAATATATTTGTGGACGAGAGTTATCATTTATAAGTCTGCAGGTTTGTGAATGGCAGTGCCCCTGAGCTCCATTTTTCAACTCGCTTTCTTGGGAGCTGGCCGCAAAAGCGCAGGATTGCTTCAGGCCCTATTCTGGTGCCGGGCGGCAGGCTGAGCCTGTTGTTAATTCTTCTTCCTGATGGGGAAGTAGAGTGACTTGTGCCTGTCCCAACACCTAGAGCTAGTCTCTCATTGGTTCCCACTCTTAACGTTCATCCTCAGGACAAATTGCAACCTTTACGGAACAGGAGGTTAAAGGTGCTGATTCTCCAAGGAGGGAGATTGCTACTAAAGCGGCTGGAATGGCGAACCCGAGCATAAGGAGATGAGAAATGAGGTGCGTTTTGGAAACCTTTCCCGATCACACGGTGTACCATCTTCTGGGTTTCTCATGCATGTTTTCGATGTAGGAAGATGCCCTTGAACCTGGAGATTTGGGACCCATGGGATGGGAACCACGCAGTATTACTTTAAAGGGTCTGCGTTTCCTCACCCAACCTCACCAAACCTCTCAGCCCCAAGAGTGTCCACCCTTATGTCTCCATCAGCTGTGGGTCTAGATATGGTCAATCCAGGTGGCATCACAGCCCCTGAACGAATTTTAAGAATTTCCCTGTCTTTCACTGTCTTTGTTTCACGGGTTTTTAAAAGTAATTGATTTTTATAATGGGATTTAGCTGCTTTTCACTTCTGTGTTTCTGCCGCTTTACACGCACTTGACTCACTAACAGAGAGATATCAAAACATAGGTTTTAAGATTCTTACTAGTCAGATATATTCTTGGGCGGTGAATAGGGGGTGTTGAGTCCAATTCACTGATCAAGGAGTAGGTCTTGTCTATTACATATTGGGTTTATGGAACGGTATCTGACCTAATTTGAAACCCTTGTTTTATGCATCACCCCACTTCACCTTTCCCGTTAAGCAGCCATAGTGTGTTTTCTAAACGTGGGACTCTGTTCTGTTTTGTAATTCAGTTCAAGGGTAGCGGTTTTTACATTCCCTCTATAAGTGATATCTTATGATAAGTGTCTTTTTCTGTGTGACTTATTTCACTTAGAATCGTCGTACCTAAATCCACTCATCATGCTGCTACTAGCCTTATGACGTTGATTTCATGGCTGAGTGATATTCCATTGTACATAAGGACCACAACTTCTTTATCCATTTTTCTCTTTCCTGGGATATTTAAGGTGTAACGAAGTGGAGGTTCTTGTCAACAGAGCAGCCCTAAACTTTGGGGTGCCTGTGTCTTGCTGATTTTTAGTTTTCCCAATTTATACGCCCATGAGTGATATTCCATTGTACATAAGACCACAACTTCTTTATCCATTTTTCTCTTTCCTGGGATATTTAAGGTGTAACGAAGTGGAGGTTCTTGTCAACAGAGCAGCCCTAAAGTTTGGGGTGCCTGTGTCTTGCTGATTTTTAGTTTTCCCAATTTATACGCCCATGAGTGGAAGTGCCCTATTTTCTCTAAGCTGAGTTTTTTAGATGTTTCAGGACACACCGTACACTTCTCCAGAGTGGCTGTTGGCAATTTACATCCCGCCCATCAGCGTTGCCAGGCTCCCGTTTCTCCATGGCCTGTCCTGCATTTCTGGTTTTGAAACTTTATTCAGCATGGCCCTTTTGACCGATGGGAAGCGAGACTTCTTGGTTGCGCTGATTTGCCTTTCCAGGTTGCTTGGTTGGCCAAAAAGGGCGTATGCGTTTTTTCCTGAATATATTCGGGAAAAAAAGCATACGCCCTTTTTGGCCAAGGGCATCATTGTCGAGGTTTTGCCGCTTTTCCTGTGCTTTAAAGGCGATTCGAATCTCCCTCCTGAAATCTGTTTCCTGCCATTCTGCCTTGCTTTCCAATCCTCTTCGTTGCCTTCCCTCAATATATTTGTGGACGAGAGTTATCATTTATAAGTCTGCAGGTTTGTGAATGGCAGTGCCCCTGAGCTCCATTTTTCAACTCGCTTTCTTGGGAGCTGGCCGCAAAAGCGCAGGATTGCTTCAGGCCCTATTCTGGTGCCGGGCGGCAGGCTGAGCCTGTTGTTAATTCTTCTTCCTGATGGGGAAGTAGAGTGACTTGTGCCTGTCCCAACACCTAGAGCTAATCTCTCATTGGTTCCCACTCTTAACGTTCATCCTCAGGACAAATTGCAACCTTTACGGAACAGGAGGTTAAAGGTGCTGATTCTCCAAGGAGGGAGATTGCTACTAAAGCGGCTGGAATGGCGAACCCGAGCATAAGGAGATGAGAAATGAGGTGCGTTTTGGAAACCTTTCCCGATCACACGGTGTACCATCTTCTGGGTTTCTCATGCATGTTTTCGATGTAGGAAGATGCCCTTGAACCTGGAGATTTGGGACCCATGGGAAGGGAACCACGCAGTATTACTTTAAAGGGTCTGCGTTTCCTCACCCAACCTCACCAAACCTCTCAGCCCCAAGAGTGTCCACCCTTATGTCTCCATCAGCTGTGGGTCTAGATATGGTCAATCCAGGTGGCATCACAGCCCCTGAACGAATTTTAAGAATTTCCCTGTCTTTCACTGTCTTTGTTTCACGGGTTTTTAAAAGTAATTGATTTTTATAATGGGATTTAGCTGCTTTTCACTTCTGTGTTTCTGCCGCTTTACACGCACTTGACTCACTAACAGAGAGATATCAAAACATAGGTTTTAAGATTCTTACTAGTCAGATATATTCTTGGGCGGTGAATAGGGGGTGTTGAGTCCAATTCACTGATCAAGGAGTAGGTCTTGTCTATTACATATTGGGTTTATGGAACGGTATCTGACCTAATTTGAAACCCTTGTTTTATGCATCACCCCACTTCACCTTTCCCGTTAAGCAGCCATAGTGTGTTTTCTAAACGTGGGACTCTGTTCTGTTTTGTAATTCAGTTCAAGGGTAGCGGTTTTTACATTCCCTCTATAAGTGATATCTTATGATAAGTGTCTTTTTCTGTGTGACTTATTTCACTTAGAATCGTCGTACCTAAATCCACTCATCATGCTGCTACTAGCCTTATGACGTTGATTTCATGGCTGAGTGATATTCCATTGTACATAAGGACCACAACTTCTTTATCCATTTTTCTCTTTCCTGGGATATTTAAGGTGTAACGAAGTGGAGGTTCTTGTCAACAGAGCAGCCCTAAACTTTGGGGTGCCTGTGTCTTGCTGATTTTTAGTTTTCCCAATTTATACGCCCATGAGTGATATTCCATTGTACATAAGACCACAACTTCTTTATCCATTTTTCTCTTTCCTGGGATATTTAAGGTGTAACGAAGTGGAGGTTCTTGTCAACAGAGCAGCCCTAAAGTTTGGGGTGCCTGTGTCTTGCTGATTTTTAGTTTTCCCAATTTATACGCCCATGAGTGGAAGTGCCCTATTTTCTCTAAGCTGAGTTTTTTAGATGTTTCAGGACACACCGTACACTTCTCCAGAGTGGCTGTTGGCAATTTACATCCCGCCCATCAGCGTTGCCAGGCTCCCGTTTCTCCATGGCCTGTCCTGCATTTCTGGTTTTGAAACTTTATTCAGCATGGCCCTTTTGACCGATGGGAAGCGAGACTTCTTGGTTGCGCTGATTTGCCTTTCCAGGTTGCTTGGTTGGCCAAAAAGGGCGTATGCGTTTTTTCCTGAATATATTCGGGAAAAAAAGCATACGCCCTTTTTGGCCAAGGGCATCATTGTCGAGGTTTTGCCGCTTTTCCTGTGCTTTAAAGGCGATTCGAATCTCCCTCCTGAAATCTGTTTCCTGCCATTCTGCCTTGCTTTCCAATCCTCTTCGTTGCCTTCCCTCAATATATTTGTGGACGAGAGTTATCATTTATAAGTCTGCAGGTTTGTGAATGGCAGTGCCCCTGAGCTCCATTTTTCAACTCGCTTTCTTGGGAGCTGGCCGCAAAAGCGCAGGATTGCTTCAGGCCCTATTCTGGTGCCGGGCGGCAGGCTGAGCCTGTTGTTAATTCTTCTTCCTGATGGGGAAGTAGAGTGACTTGTGCCTGTCCCAACACCTAGAGCTAATCTCTCATTGGTTCCCACTCTTAACGTTCATCCTCAGGACAAATTGCAACCTTTACGGAACAGGAGGTTAAAGGTGCTGATTCTCCAAGGAGGGAGATTGCTACTAAAGCGGCTGGAATGGCGAACCCGAGCATAAGGAGATGAGAAATGAGGTGCGTTTTGGAAACCTTTCCCGATCACACGGTGTACCATCTTCTGGGTTTCTCATGCATGTTTTCGATGTAGGAAGATGCCCTTGAACCTGGAGATTTGGGACCCATGGGAAGGGAACCACGCAGTATTACTTTAAAGGGTCTGCGTTTCCTCACCCAACCTCACCAAACCTCTCAGCCCCAAGAGTGTCCACCCTTATGTCTCCATCAGCTGTGGGTCTAGATATGGTCAATCCAGGTGGCATCACAGCCCCTGAACGAATTTTAAGAATTTCCCTGTCTTTCACTGTCTTTGTTTCACGGGTTTTTAAAAGTAATTGATTTTTATAATGGGATTTAGCTGCTTTTCACTTCTGTGTTTCTGCCGCTTTACACGCACTTGACTCACTAACAGAGAGATATCAAAACATAGGTTTTAAGATTCTTACTAGTCAGATATATTCTTGGGCGGTGAATAGGGGGTGTTGAGTCCAATTCACTGATCAAGGAGTAGGTCTTGTCTATTACATATTGGGTTTATGGAATGGTATCTGACCTAATTTGAAACCCTTGTTTTATGCATCACCCCACTTCACCTTTCCCGTTAAGCAGCCATAGTGTGTTTTCTAAACGTGGGACTCTGTTCTGTTTTGTAATTCAGTTCAAGGGTAGCGGTTTTTACATTCCCTCTATAAGTGATATCTTATGATAAGTGTCTTTTTCTGTGTGACTTATTTCACTTAGAATCGTCGTACCTAAATCCACTCATCATGCTGCTACTAGCCTTATGACGTTGATTTCATGGCTGAGTGATATTCCATTGTACATAAGGACCACAACTTCTTTATCCATTTTTCTCTTTCCTGGGATATTTAAGGTGTAACGAAGTGGAGGTTCTTGTCAACAGAGCAGCCCTAAACTTTGGGGTGCCTGTGTCTTGCTGATTTTTAGTTTTCCCAATTTATACGCCCATGAGTGATATTCCATTGTACATAAGACCACAACTTCTTTATCCATTTTTCTCTTTCCTGGGATATTTAAGGTGTAACGAAGTGGAGGTTCTTGTCAACAGAGCAGCCCTAAAGTTTGGGGTGCCTGTGTCTTGCTGATTTTTAGTTTTCCCAATTTATACGCCCATGAGTGGAAGTGCCCTATTTTCTCTAAGCTGAGTTTTTTAGATGTTTCAGGACACACCGTACACTTCTCCAGAGTGGCTGTTGGCAATTTACATCCCGCCCATCAGCGTTGCCAGGCTCCCGTTTCTCCATGGCCTGTCCTGCATTTCTGGTTTTGAAACTTTATTCAGCATGGCCCTTTTGACCGATGGGAAGCGAGACTTCTTGGTTGCGCTGATTTGCCTTTCCAGGTTGCTTGGTTGGCCAAAAAGGGCGTATGCGTTTTTTCCTGAATATATTCGGGAAAAAAAGCATACGCCCTTTTTGGCCAAGGGCATCATTGTCGAGGTTTTGCCGCTTTTCCTGTGCTTTAAAGGCGATTCGAATCTCCCTCCTGAAATCTGTTTCCTGCCATTCTGCCTTGCTTTCCAATCCTCTTCGTTGCCTTCCCTCAATATATTTGTGGACGAGAGTTATCATTTATAAGTCTGCAGGTTTGTGAATGGCAGTGCCCCTGAGCTCCATTTTTCAACTCGCTTTCTTGGGAGCTGGCCGCAAAAGCGCAGGATTGCTTCAGGCCCTATTCTGGTGCCGGGCGGCAGGCTGAGCCTGTTGTTAATTCTTCTTCCTGATGGGGAAGTAGAGTGACTTGTGCCTGTCCCAACACCTAGAGCTAATCTCTCATTGGTTCCCACTCTTAACGTTCATCCTCAGGACAAATTGCAACCTTTACGGAACAGGAGGTTAAAGGTGCTGATTCTCCAAGGAGGGAGATTGCTACTAAAGCGGCTGGAATGGCGAACCCGAGCATAAGGAGATGAGAAATGAGGTGCGTTTTGGAAACCTTTCCCGATCACACGGTGTACCATCTTCTGGGTTTCTCATGCATGTTTTCGATGTAGGAAGATGCCCTTGAACCTGGAGATTTGGGACCCATGGGAAGGGAACCACGCAGTATTACTTTAAAGGGTCTGCGTTTCCTCACCCAACCTCACCAAACCTCTCAGCCCCAAGAGTGTCCACCCTTATGTCTCCATCAGCTGTGGGTCTAGATATGGTCAATCCAGGTGGCATCACAGCCCCTGAACGAATTTTAAGAATTTCCCTGTCTTTCACTGTCTTTGTTTCACGGGTTTTTAAAAGTAATTGATTTTTATAATGGGATTTAGCTGCTTTTCACTTCTGTGTTTCTGCCGCTTTACACGCACTTGACTCACTAACAGAGAGATATCAAAACATAGGTTTTAAGATTCTTACTAGTCAGATATATTCTTGGGCGGTGAATAGGGGGTGTTGAGTCCAATTCACTGATCAAGGAGTAGGTCTTGTCTATTACATATTGGGTTTATGGAATGGTATCTGACCTAATTTGAAACCCTTGTTTTATGCATCACCCCACTTCACCTTTCCCGTTAAGCAGCCATAGTGTGTTTTCTAAACGTGGGACTCTGTTCTGTTTTGTAATTCAGTTCAAGGGTAGCGGTTTTTACATTCCCTCTATAAGTGATATCTTATGATAAGTGTCTTTTTCTGTGTGACTTATTTCACTTAAAATCGTCGTACCTAAATCCACTCATCATGCTGCTACTAGCCTTATGACGTTGATTTCATGGCTGAGTGATATTCCATTGTACATAAGGACCACAACTTCTTTATCCATTTTTCTCTTTCCTGGGATATTTAAGGTGTAACGAAGTGGAGGTTCTTGTCAACAGAGCAGCCCTAAACTTTGGGGTGCCTGTGTCTTGCTGATTTTTAGTTTTCCCAATTTATACGCCCATGAGTGATATTCCATTGTACATAAGACCACAACTTCTTTATCCATTTTTCTCTTTCCTGGGATATTTAAGGTGTAACGAAGTGGAGGTTCTTGTCAACAGAGCAGCCCTAAAGTTTGGGGTGCCTGTTTCTTGCTGATTTTTAGTTTTCCCAATTTATACGCCCATGAGTGGAAGTGCCCTATTTTCTCTAAGCTGAGTTTTTTAGATGTTTCAGGACACACCGTACACTTCTCCAGAGTGGCTGTTGGCAATTTACATCCCGCCCATCAGCGTTGCCAGGCTCCCGTTTCTCCATGGCCTGTCCTGCATTTCTGGTTTTGAAACTTTATTCAGCATGGCCCTTTTGACCGATGGGAAGCGAGACTTCTTGGTTGCGCTGATTTGCCTTTCCAGGTTGCTTGGTTGGCCAAAAAGGGCGTATGCGTTTTTTCCTGAATATATTCGGGAAAAAAAGCATACGCCCTTTTTGGCCAAGGGCATCATTGTCGAGGTTTTGCCGCTTTTCCTGTGCTTTAAAGGCGATTCGAATCTCCCTCCTGAAATCTGTTTCCTGCCATTCTGCCTTGCTTTCCAATCCTCTTCGTTGCCTTCCCTCAATATATTTGTGGACGAGAGTTATCATTTATAAGTCTGCAGGTTTGTGAATGGCAGTGCCCCTGAGCTCCATTTTTCAACTCGCTTTCTTGGGAGCTGGCCGCAAAAGCGCAGGATTGCTTCAGGCCCTATTCTGGTGCCGGGCGGCAGGCTGAGCCTGTTGTTAATTCTTCTTCCTGATGGGGAAGTAGAGTGACTTGTGCCTGTCCCAACACCTAGAGCTAGTCTCTCATTGGTTCCCACTCTTAACGTTCATCCTCAGGACAAATTGCAACCTTTACGGAACAGGAGGTTAAAGGTGCTGATTCTCCAAGGAGGGAGATTGCTACTAAAGCGGCTGGAATGGCGAACCCGAGCATAAGGAGATGAGAAATGAGGTGCGTTTTGGAAACCTTTCCCGATCACACGGTGTACCATCTTCTGGGTTTCTCATGCATGTTTTCGATGTAGGAAGATGCCCTTGAACCTGGAGATTTGGGACCCATGGGATGGGAACCACGCAGTATTACTTTAAAGGGTCTGCGTTTCCTCACCCAACCTCACCAAACCTCTCAGCCCCAAGAGTGTCCACCCTTATGTCTCCATCAGCTGTGGGTCTAGATATGGTCAATCCAGGTGGCATCACAGCCCCTGAACGAATTTTAAGAATTTCCCTGTCTTTCACTGTCTTTGTTTCACGGGTTTTTAAAAGTAATTGATTTTTATAATGGGATTTAGCTGCTTTTCACTTCTGTGTTTCTGCCGCTTTACACGCACTTGACTCACTAACAGAGAGATATCAAAACATAGGTTTTAAGATTCTTACTAGTCAGATATATTCTTGGGCGGTGAATAGGGGGTGTTGAGTCCAATTCACTGATCAAGGAGTAGGTCTTGTCTATTACATATTGGGTTTATGGAACGGTATCTGACCTAATTTGAAACCCTTGTTTTATGCATCACCCCACTTCACCTTTCCCGTTAAGCAGCCATAGTGTGTTTTCTAAACGTGGGACTCTGTTCTGTTTTGTAATTCAGTTCAAGGGTAGCGGTTTTTACATTCCCTCTATAAGTGATATCTTATGATAAGTGTCTTTTTCTGTGTGACTTATTTCACTTAGAATCGTCGTACCTAAATCCACTCATCATGCTGCTACTAGCCTTATGACGTTGATTTCATGGCTGAGTGATATTCCATTGTACATAAGGACCACAACTTCTTTATCCATTTTTCTCTTTCCTGGGATATTTAAGGTGTAACGAAGTGGAGGTTCTTGTCAACAGAGCAGCCCTAAACTTTGGGGTGCCTGTGTCTTGCTGATTTTTAGTTTTCCCAATTTATACGCCCATGAGTGATATTCCATTGTACATAAGACCACAACTTCTTTATCCATTTTTCTCTTTCCTGGGATATTTAAGGTGTAACGAAGTGGAGGTTCTTGTCAACAGAGCAGCCCTAAAGTTTGGGGTGCCTGTGTCTTGCTGATTTTTAGTTTTCCCAATTTATACGCCCATGAGTGGAAGTGCCCTATTTTCTCTAAGCTGAGTTTTTTAGATGTTTCAGGACACACCGTACACTTCTCCAGAGTGGCTGTTGGCAATTTACATCCCGCCCATCAGCGTTGCCAGGCTCCCGTTTCTCCATGGCCTGTCCTGCATTTCTGGTTTTGAAACTTTATTCAGCATGGCCCTTTTGACCGATGGGAAGCGAGACTTCTTGGTTGCGCTGATTTGCCTTTCCAGGTTGCTTGGTTGGCCAAAAAGGGCGTATGCGTTTTTTCCTGAATATATTCGGGAAAAAAAGCATACGCCCTTTTTGGCCAAGGGCATCATTGTCGAGGTTTTGCCGCTTTTCCTGTGCTTTAAAGGCGATTCGAATCTCCCTCCTGAAATCTGTTTCCTGCCATTCTGCCTTGCTTTCCAATCCTCTTCGTTGCCTTCCCTCAATATATTTGTGGACGAGAGTTATCATTTATAAGTCTGCAGGTTTGTGAAGGCAGTGCCCCTGAGCTCCATTTTTTCAACTCGCTTTCTTGGGAGCTGGCCGCAAAAGCGCAGGATTGCTTCAGGCCCTATTCTGGTGCCGGGCGGCAGGCTGAGCCTGTTGTTAATTCTTCTTCCTGATGGGGAAGTAGAGTGACTTGTGCCTGTCCCAACACCTAGAGCTAGTCTCTCATTGGTTCCCACTCTTAACGTTCATCCTCAGGACAAATTGCAACCTTTACGGAACAGGAGGTTAAAGGTGCTGATTCTCCAAGGAGGGAGATTGCTACTAAAGCGGCTGGAATGGCGAACCCGAGCATAAGGAGATGAGAAATGAGGTGCGTTTTGGAAACCTTTCCCGATCACACGGTGTACCATCTTCTGGGTTTCTCATGCATGTTTTCGATGTAGGAAGATGCCCTTGAACCTGGAGATTTGGGACCCATGGGATGGGAACCACGCAGTATTACTTTAAAGGGTCTGCGTTTCCTCACCCAACCTCACCAAACCTCTCAGCCCCAAGAGTGTCCACCCTTATGTCTCCATCAGCTGTGGGTCTAGATATGGTCAATCCAGGTGGCATCACAGCCCCTGAACGAATTTTAAGAATTTCCCTGTCTTTCACTGTCTTTGTTTCACGGGTTTTTAAAAGTAATTGATTTTTATAATGGGATTTAGCTGCTTTTCACTTCTGTGTTTCTGCCGCTTTACACGCACTTGACTCACTAACAGAGAGATATCAAAACATAGGTTTTAAGATTCTTACTAGTCAGATATATTCTTGGGCGGTGAATAGGGGGTGTTGAGTCCAATTCACTGATCAAGGAGTAGGTCTTGTCTATTACATATTGGGTTTATGGAACGGTATCTGACCTAATTTGAAACCCTTGTTTTATGCATCACCCCACTTCACCTTTCCCGTTAAGCAGCCATAGTGTGTTTTCTAAACGTGGGACTCTGTTCTGTTTTGTAATTCAGTTCAAGGGTAGCGGTTTTTACATTCCCTCTATAAGTGATATCTTATGATAAGTGTCTTTTTCTGTGTGACTTATTTCACTTAGAATCGTCGTACCTAAATCCACTCATCATGCTGCTACTAGCCTTATGACGTTGATTTCATGGCTGAGTGATATTCCATTGTACATAAGGACCACAACTTCTTTATCCATTTTTCTCTTTCCTGGGATATTTAAGGTGTAACGAAGTGGAGGTTCTTGTCAACAGAGCAGCCCTAAACTTTGGGGTGCCTGTGTCTTGCTGATTTTTAGTTTTCCCAATTTATACGCCCATGAGTGATATTCCATTGTACATAAGACCACAACTTCTTTATCCATTTTTCTCTTTCCTGGGATATTTAAGGTGTAACGAAGTGGAGGTTCTTGTCAACAGAGCAGCCCTAAAGTTTGGGGTGCCTGTGTCTTGCTGATTTTTAGTTTTCCCAATTTATACGCCCATGAGTGGAAGTGCCCTATTTTCTCTAAGCTGAGTTTTTTAGATGTTTCAGGACACACCGTACACTTCTCCAGAGTGGCTGTTGGCAATTTACATCCCGCCCATCAGCGTTGCCAGGCTCCCGTTTCTCCATGGCCTGTCCTGCATTTCTGGTTTTGAAACTTTATTCAGCATGGCCCTTTTGACCGATGGGAAGCGAGACTTCTTGGTTGCGCTGATTTGCCTTTCCAGGTTGCTTGGTTGGCCAAAAAGGGCGTATGCGTTTTTTCCTGAATATATTCGGGAAAAAAAGCATACGCCCTTTTTGGCCAAGGGCATCATTGTCGAGGTTTTGCCGCTTTTCCTGTGCTTTAAAGGCGATTCGAATCTCCCTCCTGAAATCTGTTTCCTGCCATTCTGCCTTGCTTTCCAATCCTCTTCGTTGCCTTCCCTCAATATATTTGTGGACGAGAGTTATCATTTATAAGTCTGCAGGTTTGTGAATGGCAGTGCCCCTGAGCTCCATTTTTCAACTCGCTTTCTTGGGAGCTGGCCGCAAAAGCGCAGGATTGCTTCAGGCCCTATTCTGGTGCCGGGCGGCAGGCTGAGCCTGTTGTTAATTCTTCTTCCTGATGGGGAAGTAGAGTGACTTGTGCCTGTCCCAACACCTAGAGCTAGTCTCTCATTGGTTCCCACTCTTAACGTTCATCCTCAGGACAAATTGCAACCTTTACGGAACAGGAGGTTAAAGGTGCTGATTCTCCAAGGAGGGAGATTGCTACTAAAGCGGCTGGAATGGCGAACCCGAGCATAAGGAGATGAGAAATGAGGTGCGTTTTGGAAACCTTTCCCGATCACACGGTGTACCATCTTCTGGGTTTCTCATGCATGTTTTCGATGTAGGAAGATGCCCTTGAACCTGGAGATTTGGGACCCATGGGAAGGGAACCACGCAGTATTACTTTAAAGGGTCTGCGTTTCCTCACCCAACCTCACCAAACCTCTCAGCCCCAAGAGTGTCCACCCTTATGTCTCCATCAGCTGTGGGTCTAGATATGGTCAATCCAGGTGGCATCACAGCCCCTGAACGAATTTTAAGAATTTCCCTGTCTTTCACTGTCTTTGTTTCACGGGTTTTTAAAAGTAATTGATTTTTATAATGGGATTTAGCTGCTTTTCACTTCTGTGTTTCTGCCGCTTTACACGCACTTGACTCACTAACAGAGAGATATCAAAACATAGGTTTTAAGATTCTTACTAGTCAGATATATTCTTGGGCGGTGAATAGGGGGTGTTGAGTCCAATTCACTGATCAAGGAGTAGGTCTTGTCTATTACATATTGGGTTTATGGAACGGTATCTGACCTAATTTGAAACCCTTGTTTTATGCATCACCCCACTTCACCTTTCCCGTTAAGCAGCCATAGTGTGTTTTCTAAACGTGGGACTCTGTTCTGTTTTGTAATTCAGTTCAAGGGTAGCGGTTTTTACATTCCCTCTATAAGTGATATCTTATGATAAGTGTCTTTTTCTGTGTGACTTATTTCACTTAAAATCGTCGTACCTAAATCCACTCATCATGCTGCTACTAGCCTTATGACGTTGATTTCATGGCTGAGTGATATTCCATTGTACATAAGGACCACAACTTCTTTATCCATTTTTCTCTTTCCTGGGATATTTAAGGTGTAACGAAGTGGAGGTTCTTGTCAACAGAGCAGCCCTAAACTTTGGGGTGCCTGTGTCTTGCTGATTTTTAGTTTTCCCAATTTATACGCCCATGAGTGATATTCCATTGTACATAAGACCACAACTTCTTTATCCATTTTTCTCTTTCCTGGGATATTTAAGGTGTAACGAAGTGGAGGTTCTTGTCAACAGAGCAGCCCTAAAGTTTGGGGTGCCTGTGTCTTGCTGATTTTTAGTTTTCCCAATTTATACGCCCATGAGTGGAAGTGCCCTATTTTCTCTAAGCTGAGTTTTTTAGATGTTTCAGGACACACCGTACACTTCTCCAGAGTGGCTGTTGGCAATTTACATCCCGCCCATCAGCGTTGCCAGGCTCCCGTTTCTCCATGGCCTGTCCTGCATTTCTGGTTTTGAAACTTTATTCAGCATGGCCCTTTTGACCGATGGGAAGCGAGACTTCTTGGTTGCGCTGATTTGCCTTTCCAGGTTGCTTGGTTGGCCAAAAAGGGCGTATGCGTTTTTTCCTGAATATATTCGGGAAAAAAAGCATACGCCCTTTTTGGCCAAGGGCATCATTGTCGAGGTTTTGCCGCTTTTCCTGTGCTTTAAAGGCGATTCGAATCTCCCTCCTGAAATCTGTTTCCTGCCATTCTGCCTTGCTTTCCAATCCTCTTCGTTGCCTTCCCTCAATATATTTGTGGACGAGAGTTATCATTTATAAGTCTGCAGGTTTGTGAATGGCAGTGCCCCTGAGCTCCATTTTTCAACTCGCTTTCTTGGGAGCTGGCCGCAAAAGCGCAGGATTGCTTCAGGCCCTATTCTGGTGCCGGGCGGCAGGCTGAGCCTGTTGTTAATTCTTCTTCCTGATGGGGAAGTAGAGTGACTTGTGCCTGTCCCAACACCTAGAGCTAGTCTCTCATTGGTTCCCACTCTTAACGTTCATCCTCAGGACAAATTGCAACCTTTACGGAACAGGAGGTTAAAGGTGCTGATTCTCCAAGGAGGGAGATTGCTACTAAAGCGGCTGGAATGGCGAACCCGAGCATAAGGAGATGAGAAATGAGGTGCGTTTTGGAAACCTTTCCCGATCACACGGTGTACCATCTTCTGGGTTTCTCATGCATGTTTTCGATGTAGGAAGATGCCCTTGAACCTGGAGATTTGGGACCCATGGGATGGGAACCACGCAGTATTACTTTAAAGGGTCTGCGTTTCCTCACCCAACCTCACCAAACCTCTCAGCCCCAAGAGTGTCCACCCTTATGTCTCCATCAGCTGTGGGTCTAGATATGGTCAATCCAGGTGGCATCACAGCCCCTGAACGAATTTTAAGAATTTCCCTGTCTTTCACTGTCTTTGTTTCACGGGTTTTTAAAAGTAATTGATTTTTATAATGGGATTTAGCTGCTTTTCACTTCTGTGTTTCTGCCGCTTTACACGCACTTGACTCACTAACAGAGAGATATCAAAACATAGGTTTTAAGATTCTTACTAGTCAGATATATTCTTGGGCGGTGAATAGGGGGTGTTGAGTCCAATTCACTGATCAAGGAGTAGGTCTTGTCTATTACATATTGGGTTTATGGAACGGTATCTGACCTAATTTGAAACCCTTGTTTTATGCATCACCCCACTTCACCTTTCCCGTTAAGCAGCCATAGTGTGTTTTCTAAACGTGGGACTCTGTTCTGTTTTGTAATTCAGTTCAAGGGTAGCGGTTTTTACATTCCCTCTATAAGTGATATCTTATGATAAGTGTCTTTTTCTGTGTGACTTATTTCACTTAAAATCGTCGTACCTAAATCCACTCATCATGCTGCTACTAGCCTTATGACGTTGATTTCATGGCTGAGTGATATTCCATTGTACATAAGGACCACAACTTCTTTATCCATTTTTCTCTTTCCTGGGATATTTAAGGTGTAACGAAGTGGAGGTTCTTGTCAACAGAGCAGCCCTAAACTTTGGGGTGCCTGTGTCTTGCTGATTTTTAGTTTTCCCAATTTATACGCCCATGAGTGATATTCCATTGTACATAAGACCACAACTTCTTTATCCATTTTTCTCTTTCCTGGGATATTTAAGGTGTAACGAAGTGGAGGTTCTTGTCAACAGAGCAGCCCTAAAGTTTGGGGTGCCTGTGTCTTGCTGATTTTTAGTTTTCCCAATTTATACGCCCATGAGTGGAAGTGCCCTATTTTCTCTAAGCTGAGTTTTTTAGATGTTTCAGGACACACCGTACACTTCTCCAGAGTGGCTGTTGGCAATTTACATCCCGCCCATCAGCGTTGCCAGGCTCCCGTTTCTCCATGGCCTGTCCTGCATTTCTGGTTTTGAAACTTTATTCAGCATGGCCCTTTTGACCGATGGGAAGCGAGACTTCTTGGTTGCGCTGATTTGCCTTTCCAGGTTGCTTGGTTGGCCAAAAAGGGCGTATGCGTTTTTTCCTGAATATATTCGGGAAAAAAAGCATACGCCCTTTTTGGCCAAGGGCATCATTGTCGAGGTTTTGCCGCTTTTCCTGTGCTTTAAAGGCGATTCGAATCTCCCTCCTGAAATCTGTTTCCTGCCATTCTGCCTTGCTTTCCAATCCTCTTCGTTGCCTTCCCTCAATATATTTGTGGACGAGAGTTATCATTTATAAGTCTGCAGGTTTGTGAATGGCAGTGCCCCTGAGCTCCATTTTTCAACTCGCTTTCTTGGGAGCTGGCCGCAAAAGCGCAGGATTGCTTCAGGCCCTATTCTGGTGCCGGGCGGCAGGCTGAGCCTGTTGTTAATTCTTCTTCCTGATGGGGAAGTAGAGTGACTTGTGCCTGTCCCAACACCTAGAGCTAGTCTCTCATTGGTTCCCACTCTTAACGTTCATCCTCAGGACAAATTGCAACCTTTACGGAACAGGAGGTTAAAGGTGCTGATTCTCCAAGGAGGGAGATTGCTACTAAAGCGGCTGGAATGGCGAACCCGAGCATAAGGAGATGAGAAATGAGGTGCGTTTTGGAAACCTTTCCCGATCACACGGTGTACCATCTTCTGGGTTTCTCATGCATGTTTTCGATGTAGGAAGATGCCCTTGAACCTGGAGATTTGGGACCCATGGGATGGGAACCACGCAGTATTACTTTAAAGGGTCTGCGTTTCCTCACCCAACCTCACCAAACCTCTCAGCCCCAAGAGTGTCCACCCTTATGTCTCCATCAGCTGTGGGTCTAGATATGGTCAATCCAGGTGGCATCACAGCCCCTGAACGAATTTTAAGAATTTCCCTGTCTTTCACTGTCTTTGTTTCACGGGTTTTTAAAAGTAATTGATTTTTATAATGGGATTTAGCTGCTTTTCACTTCTGTGTTTCTGCCGCTTTACACGCACTTGACTCACTAACAGAGAGATATCAAAACATAGGTTTTAAGATTCTTACTAGTCAGATATATTCTTGGGCGGTGAATAGGGGGTGTTGAGTCCAATTCACTGATCAAGGAGTAGGTCTTGTCTATTACATATTGGGTTTATGGAACGGTATCTGACCTAATTTGAAACCCTTGTTTTATGCATCACCCCACTTCACCTTTCCCGTTAAGCAGCCATAGTGTGTTTTCTAAACGTGGGACTCTGTTCTGTTTTGTAATTCAGTTCAAGGGTAGCGGTTTTTACATTCCCTCTATAAGTGATATCTTATGATAAGTGTCTTTTTCTGTGTGACTTATTTCACTTAGAATCGTCGTACCTAAATCCACTCATCATGCTGCTACTAGCCTTATGACGTTGATTTCATGGCTGAGTGATATTCCATTGTACATAAGGACCACAACTTCTTTATCCATTTTTCTCTTTCCTGGGATATTTAAGGTGTAACGAAGTGGAGGTTCTTGTCAACAGAGCAGCCCTAAACTTTGGGGTGCCTGTGTCTTGCTGATTTTTAGTTTTCCCAATTTATACGCCCATGAGTGATATTCCATTGTACATAAGACCACAACTTCTTTATCCATTTTTCTCTTTCCTGGGATATTTAAGGTGTAACGAAGTGGAGGTTCTTGTCAACAGAGCAGCCCTAAAGTTTGGGGTGCCTGTGTCTTGCTGATTTTTAGTTTTCCCAATTTATACGCCCATGAGTGGAAGTGCCCTATTTTCTCTAAGCTGAGTTTTTTAGATGTTTCAGGACACACCGTACACTTCTCCAGAGTGGCTGTTGGCAATTTACATCCCGCCCATCAGCGTTGCCAGGCTCCCGTTTCTCCATGGCCTGTCCTGCATTTCTGGTTTTGAAACTTTATTCAGCATGGCCCTTTTGACCGATGGGAAGCGAGACTTCTTGGTTGCGCTGATTTGCCTTTCCAGGTTGCTTGGTTGGCCAAAAAGGGCGTATGCGTTTTTTCCTGAATATATTCGGGAAAAAAAGCATACGCCCTTTTTGGCCAAGGGCATCATTGTCGAGGTTTTGCCGCTTTTCCTGTGCTTTAAAGGCGATTCGAATCTCCCTCCTGAAATCTGTTTCCTGCCATTCTGCCTTGCTTTCCAATCCTCTTCGTTGCCTTCCCTCAATATATTTGTGGACGAGAGTTATCATTTATAAGTCTGCAGGTTTGTGAATGGCAGTGCCCCTGAGCTCCATTTTTCAACTCGCTTTCTTGGGAGCTGGCCGCAAAAGCGCAGGATTGCTTCAGGCCCTATTCTGGTGCCGGGCGGCAGGCTGAGCCTGTTGTTAATTCTTCTTCCTGATGGGGAAGTAGAGTGACTTGTGCCTGTCCCAACACCTAGAGCTAGTCTCTCATTGGTTCCCACTCTTAACGTTCATCCTCAGGACAAATTGCAACCTTTACGGAACAGGAGGTTAAAGGTGCTGATTCTCCAAGGAGGGAGATTGCTACTAAAGCGGCTGGAATGGCGAACCCGAGCATAAGGAGATGAGAAATGAGGTGCGTTTTGGAAACCTTTCCCGATCACACGGTGTACCATCTTCTGGGTTTCTCATGCATGTTTTCGATGTAGGAAGATGCCCTTGAACCTGGAGATTTGGGACCCATGGGAAGGGAACCACGCAGTATTACTTTAAAGGGTCTGCGTTTCCTCACCCAACCTCACCAAACCTCTCAGCCCCAAGAGTGTCCACCCTTATGTCTCCATCAGCTGTGGGTCTAGATATGGTCAATCCAGGTGGCATCACAGCCCCTGAACGAATTTTAAGAATTTCCCTGTCTTTCACTGTCTTTGTTTCACGGGTTTTTAAAAGTAATTGATTTTTATAATGGGATTTAGCTGCTTTTCACTTCTGTGTTTCTGCCGCTTTACACGCACTTGACTCACTAACAGAGAGATATCAAAACATAGGTTTTAAGATTCTTACTAGTCAGATATATTCTTGGGCGGTGAATAGGGGGTGTTGAGTCCAATTCACTGATCAAGGAGTAGGTCTTGTCTATTACATATTGGGTTTATGGAATGGTATCTGACCTAATTTGAAACCCTTGTTTTATGCATCACCCCACTTCACCTTTCCCGTTAAGCAGCCATAGTGTGTTTTCTAAACGTGGGACTCTGTTCTGTTTTGTAATTCAGTTCAAGGGTAGCGGTTTTTACATTCCCTCTATAAGTGATATCTTATGATAAGTGTCTTTTTCTGTGTGACTTATTTCACTTAAAATCGTCGTACCTAAATCCACTCATCATGCTGCTACTAGCCTTATGACGTTGATTTCATGGCTGAGTGATATTCCATTGTACATAAGGACCACAACTTCTTTATCCATTTTTCTCTTTCCTGGGATATTTAAGGTGTAACGAAGTGGAGGTTCTTGTCAACAGAGCAGCCCTAAACTTTGGGGTGCCTGTGTCTTGCTGATTTTTAGTTTTCCCAATTTATACGCCCATGAGTGATATTCCATTGTACATAAGACCACAACTTCTTTATCCATTTTTCTCTTTCCTGGGATATTTAAGGTGTAACGAAGTGGAGGTTCTTGTCAACAGAGCAGCCCTAAAGTTTGGGGTGCCTGTGTCTTGCTGATTTTTAGTTTTCCCAATTTATACGCCCATGAGTGGAAGTGCCCTATTTTCTCTAAGCTGAGTTTTTTAGATGTTTCAGGACACACCGTACACTTCTCCAGAGTGGCTGTTGGCAATTTACATCCCGCCCATCAGCGTTGCCAGGCTCCCGTTTCTCCATGGCCTGTCCTGCATTTCTGGTTTTGAAACTTTATTCAGGATGGCCCTTTTGACCGATGGGAAGCGAGACTTCTTGGTTGCGCTGATTTGCCTTTCCAGGTTGCTTGGTTGGCCAAAAAGGGCGTATGCGTTTTTTCCTGAATATATTCGGGAAAAAAAGCATACGCCCTTTTTGGCCAAGGGCATCATTGTCGAGGTTTTGCCGCTTTTCCTGTGCTTTAAAGGCGATTCGAATCTCCCTCCTGAAATCTGTTTCCTGCCATTCTGCCTTGCTTTCCAATCCTCTTCGTTGCCTTCCCTCAATATATTTGTGGACGAGAGTTATCATTTATAAGTCTGCAGGTTTGTGAATGGCAGTGCCCCTGAGCTCCATTTTTCAACTCGCTTTCTTGGGAGCTGGCCGCAAAAGCGCAGGATTGCTTCAGGCCCTATTCTGGTGCCGGGCGGCAGGCTGAGCCTGTTGTTAATTCTTCTTCCTGATGGGGAAGTAGAGTGACTTGTGCCTGTCCCAACACCTAGAGCTAGTCTCTCATTGGTTCCCACTCTTAACGTTCATCCTCAGGACAAATTGCAACCTTTACGGAACAGGAGGTTAAAGGTGCTGATTCTCCAAGGAGGGAGATTGCTACTAAAGCGGCTGGAATGGCGAACCCGAGCATAAGGAGATGAGAAATGAGGTGCGTTTTGGAAACCTTTCCCGATCACACGGTGTACCATCTTCTGGGTTTCTCATGCATGTTTTCGATGTAGGAAGATGCCCTTGAACCTGGAGATTTGGGACCCATGGGATGGGAACCACGCAGTATTACTTTAAAGGGTCTGCGTTTCCTCACCCAACCTCACCAAACCTCTCAGCCCCAAGAGTGTCCACCCTTATGTCTCCATCAGCTGTGGGTCTAGATATGGTCAATCCAGGTGGCATCACAGCCCCTGAACGAATTTTAAGAATTTCCCTGTCTTTCACTGTCTTTGTTTCACGGGTTTTTAAAAGTAATTGATTTTTATAATGGGATTTAGCTGCTTTTCACTTCTGTGTTTCTGCCGCTTTACACGCACTTGACTCACTAACAGAGAGATATCAAAACATAGGTTTTAAGATTCTTACTAGTCAGATATATTCTTGGGCGGTGAATAGGGGGTGTTGAGTCCAATTCACTGATCAAGGAGTAGGTCTTGTCTATTACATATTGGGTTTATGGAACGGTATCTGACCTAATTTGAAACCCTTGTTTTATGCATCACCCCACTTCACCTTTCCCGTTAAGCAGCCATAGTGTGTTTTCTAAACGTGGGACTCTGTTCTGTTTTGTAATTCAGTTCAAGGGTAGCGGTTTTTACATTCCCTCTATAAGTGATATCTTATGATAAGTGTCTTTTTCTGTGTGACTTATTTCACTTAAAATCGTCGTACCTAAATCCACTCATCATGCTGCTACTAGCCTTATGACGTTGATTTCATGGCTGAGTGATATTCCATTGTACATAAGGACCACAACTTCTTTATCCATTTTTCTCTTTCCTGGGATATTTAAGGTGTAACGAAGTGGAGGTTCTTGTCAACAGAGCAGCCCTAAACTTTGGGGTGCCTGTGTCTTGCTGATTTTTAGTTTTCCCAATTTATACGCCCATGAGTGATATTCCATTGTACATAAGACCACAACTTCTTTATCCATTTTTCTCTTTCCTGGGATATTTAAGGTGTAACGAAGTGGAGGTTCTTGTCAACAGAGCAGCCCTAAAGTTTGGGGTGCCTGTGTCTTGCTGATTTTTAGTTTTCCCAATTTATACGCCCATGAGTGGAAGTGCCCTATTTTCTCTAAGCTGAGTTTTTTAGATGTTTCAGGACACACCGTACACTTCTCCAGAGTGGCTGTTGGCAATTTACATCCCGCCCATCAGCGTTGCCAGGCTCCCGTTTCTCCATGGCCTGTCCTGCATTTCTGGTTTTGAAACTTTATTCAGCATGGCCCTTTTGACCGATGGGAAGCGAGACTTCTTGGTTGCGCTGATTTGCCTTTCCAGGTTGCTTGGTTGGCCAAAAAGGGCGTATGCGTTTTTTCCTGAATATATTCGGGAAAAAAAGCATACGCCCTTTTTGGCCAAGGGCATCATTGTCGAGGTTTTGCCGCTTTTCCTGTGCTTTAAAGGCGATTCGAATCTCCCTCCTGAAATCTGTTTCCTGCCATTCTGCCTTGCTTTCCAATCCTCTTCGTTGCCTTCCCTCAATATATTTGTGGACGAGAGTTATCATTTATAAGTCTGCAGGTTTGTGAATGGCAGTGCCCCTGAGCTCCATTTTTCAACTCGCTTTCTTGGGAGCTGGCCGCAAAAGCGCAGGATTGCTTCAGGCCCTATTCTGGTGCCGGGCGGCAGTCTGAGCCTGTTGTTAATTCTTCTTCCTGATGGGGAAGTAGAGTGACTTGTGCCTGTCCCAACACCTAGAGCTAGTCTCTCATTGGTTCCCACTCTTAACGTTCATCCTCAGGACAAATTGCAACCTTTACGGAACAGGAGGTTAAAGGTGCTGATTCTCCAAGGAGGGAGATTGCTACTAAAGCGGCTGGAATGGCGAACCCGAGCATAAGGAGATGAGAAATGAGGTGCGTTTTGGAAACCTTTCCCGATCACACGGTGTACCATCTTCTGGGTTTCTCATGCATGTTTTCGATGTAGGAAGATGCCCTTGAACCTGGAGATTTGGGACCCATGGGATGGGAACCACGCAGTATTACTTTAAAGGGTCTGCGTTTCCTCACCCAACCTCACCAAACCTCTCAGCCCCAAGAGTGTCCACCCTTATGTCTCCATCAGCTGTGGGTCTAGATATGGTCAATCCAGGTGGCATCACAGCCCCTGAACGAATTTTAAGAATTTCCCTGTCTTTCACTGTCTTTGTTTCACGGGTTTTTAAAAGTAATTGATTTTTATAATGGGATTTAGCTGCTTTTCACTTCTGTGTTTCTGCCGCTTTACACGCACTTGACTCACTAACAGAGAGATATCAAAACATAGGTTTTAAGATTCTTACTAGTCAGATATATTCTTGGGCGGTGAATAGGGGGTGTTGAGTCCAATTCACTGATCAAGGAGTAGGTCTTGTCTATTACATATTGGGTTTATGGAACGGTATCTGACCTAATTTGAAACCCTTGTTTTATGCATCACCCCACTTCACCTTTCCCGTTAAGCAGCCATAGTGTGTTTTCTAAACGTGGGACTCTGTTCTGTTTTGTAATTCAGTTCAAGGGTAGCGGTTTTTACATTCCCTCTATAAGTGATATCTTATGATAAGTGTCTTTTTCTGTGTGACTTATTTCACTTAAAATCGTCGTACCTAAATCCACTCATCATGCTGCTACTAGCCTTATGACGTTGATTTCATGGCTGAGTGATATTCCATTGTACATAAGGACCACAACTTCTTTATCCATTTTTCTCTTTCCTGGGATATTTAAGGTGTAACGAAGTGGAGGTTCTTGTCAACAGAGCAGCCCTAAACTTTGGGGTGCCTGTGTCTTGCTGATTTTTAGTTTTCCCAATTTATACGCCCATGAGTGATATTCCATTGTACATAAGACCACAACTTCTTTATCCATTTTTCTCTTTCCTGGGATATTTAAGGTGTAACGAAGTGGAGGTTCTTGTCAACAGAGCAGCCCTAAAGTTTGGGGTGCCTGTGTCTTGCTGATTTTTAGTTTTCCCAATTTATACGCCCATGAGTGGAAGTGCCCTATTTTCTCTAAGCTGAGTTTTTTAGATGTTTCAGGACACACCGTACACTTCTCCAGAGTGGCTGTTGGCAATTTACATCCCGCCCATCAGCGTTGCCAGGCTCCCGTTTCTCCATGGCCTGTCCTGCATTTTTGGTTTTGAAACTTTATTCAGCATGGCCCTTTTGACCGATGGGAAGCGAGACTTCTTGGTTGCGCTGATTTGCCTTTCCAGGTTGCTTGGTTGGCCAAAAAGGGCGTATGCGTTTTTTCCTGAATATATTCGGGAAAAAAAGCATACGCCCTTTTTGGCCAAGGGCATCATTGTCGAGGTTTTGCCGCTTTTCCTGTGCTTTAAAGGCGATTCGAATCTCCCTCCTGAAATCTGTTTCCTGCCATTCTGCCTTGCTTTCCAATCCTCTTCGTTGCCTTCCCTCAATATATTTGTGGACGAGAGTTATCATTTATAAGTCTGCAGGTTTGTGAATGGCAGTGCCCCTGAGCTCCATTTTTCAACTCGCTTTCTTGGGAGCTGGCCGCAAAAGCGCAGGATTGCTTCAGGCCCTATTCTGGTGCCGGGCGGCAGGCTGAGCCTGTGGTTAATTCTTCTTCCTGATGGGGAAGTAGAGTGACTTGTGCCTGTCCCAACACCTAGAGCTAGTCTCTCATTGGTTCCCACTCTTAACGTTCATCCTCAGGACAAATTGCAACCTTTACGGAACAGGAGGTTAAAGGTGCTGATTCTCCAAGGAGGGAGATTGCTACTAAAGCGGCTGGAATGGCGAACCCGAGCATAAGGAGATGAGAAATGAGGTGCGTTTTGGAAACCTTTCCCGATCACACGGTGTACCATCTTCTGGGTTTCTCATGCATGTTTTCGATGTAGGAAGATGCCCTTGAACCTGGAGATTTGGGACCCATGGGATGGGAACCACGCAGTATTACTTTAAAGGGTCTGCGTTTCCTCACCCAACCTCACCAAACCTCTCAGCCCCAAGAGTGTCCACCCTTATGTCTCCATCAGCTGTGGGTCTAGATATGGTCAATCCAGGTGGCATCACAGCCCCTGAACGAATTTTAAGAATTTCCCTGTCTTTCACTGTCTTTGTTTCACGGGTTTTTAAAAGTAATTGATTTTTATAATGGGATTTAGCTGCTTTTCACTTCTGTGTTTCTGCCGCTTTACACGCACTTGACTCACTAACAGAGAGATATCAAAACATAGGTTTTAAGATTCTTACTAGTCAGATATATTCTTGGGCGGTGAATAGGGGGTGTTGAGTCCAATTCACTGATCAAGGAGTAGGTCTTGTCTATTACATATTGGGTTTATGGAACGGTATCTGACCTAATTTGAAACCCTTGTTTTATGCATCACCCCACTTCACCTTTCCCGTTAAGCAGCCATAGTGTGTTTTCTAAACGTGGGACTCTGTTCTGTTTTGTAATTCAGTTCAAGGGTAGCGGTTTTTACATTCCCTCTATAAGTGATATCTTATGATAAGTGTCTTTTTCTGTGTGACTTATTTCACTTAGAATCGTCGTACCTAAATCCACTCATCATGCTGCTACTAGCCTTATGACGTTGATTTCATGGCTGAGTGATATTCCATTGTACATAAGGACCACAACTTCTTTATCCATTTTTCTCTTTCCTGGGATATTTAAGGTGTAACGAAGTGGAGGTTCTTGTCAACAGAGCAGCCCTAAACTTTGGGGTGCCTGTGTCTTGCTGATTTTTAGTTTTCCCAATTTATACGCCCATGAGTGATATTCCATTGTACATAAGACCACAACTTCTTTATCCATTTTTCTCTTTCCTGGGATATTTAAGGTGTAACGAAGTGGAGGTTCTTGTCAACAGAGCAGCCCTAAAGTTTGGGGTGCCTGTGTCTTGCTGATTTTTAGTTTTCCCAATTTATACGCCCATGAGTGGAAGTGCCCTATTTTCTCTAAGCTGAGTTTTTTAGATGTTTCAGGACACACCGTACACTTCTCCAGAGTGGCTGTTGGCAATTTACATCCCGCCCATCAGCGTTGCCAGGCTCCCGTTTCTCCATGGCCTGTCCTGCATTTCTGGTTTTGAAACTTTATTCAGCATGGCCCTTTTGACCGATGGGAAGCGAGACTTCTTGGTTGCGCTGATTTGCCTTTCCAGGTTGCTTGGTTGGCCAAAAAGGGCGTATGCGTTTTTTCCTGAATATATTCGGGAAAAAAAGCATACGCCCTTTTTGGCCAAGGGCATCATTGTCGAGGTTTTGCCGCTTTTCCTGTGCTTTAAAGGCGATTCGAATCTCCCTCCTGAAATCTGTTTCCTGCCATTCTGCCTTGCTTTCCAATCCTCTTCGTTGCCTTCCCTCAATATATTTGTGGACGAGAGTTATCATTTATAAGTCTGCAGGTTTGTGAATGGCAGTGCCCCTGAGCTCCATTTTTCAACTCGCTTTCTTGGGAGCTGGCCGCAAAAGCGCAGGATTGCTTCAGGCCCTATTCTGGTGCCGGGCGGCAGGCTGAGCCTGTTGTTAATTCTTCTTCCTGATGGGGAAGTAGAGTGACTTGTGCCTGTCCCAACACCTAGAGCTAGTCTCTCATTGGTTCCCACTCTTAACGTTCATCCTCAGGACAAATTGCAACCTTTACGGAACAGGAGGTTAAAGGTGCTGATTCTCCAAGGAGGGAGATTGCTACTAAAGCGGCTGGAATGGCGAACCCGAGCATAAGGAGATGAGAAATGAGGTGCGTTTTGGAAACCTTTCCCGATCACACGGTGTACCATCTTCTGGGTTTCTCATGCATGTTTTCGATGTAGGAAGATGCCCTTGAACCTGGAGATTTGGGACCCATGGGAAGGGAACCACGCAGTATTACTTTAAAGGGTCTGCGTTTCCTCACCCAACCTCACCAAACCTCTCAGCCCCAAGAGTGTCCACCCTTATGTCTCCATCAGCTGTGGGTCTAGATATGGTCAATCCAGGTGGCATCACAGCCCCTGAACGAATTTTAAGAATTTCCCTGTCTTTCACTGTCTTTGTTTCACGGGTTTTTAAAAGTAATTGATTTTTATAATGGGATTTAGCTGCTTTTCACTTCTGTGTTTCTGCCGCTTTACACGCACTTGACTCACTAACAGAGAGATATCAAAACATAGGTTTTAAGATTCTTACTAGTCAGATATATTCTTGGGCGGTGAATAGGGGGTGTTGAGTCCAATTCACTGATCAAGGAGTAGGTCTTGTCTATTACATATTGGGTTTATGGAATGGTATCTGACCTAATTTGAAACCCTTGTTTTATGCATCACCCCACTTCACCTTTCCCGTTAAGCAGCCATAGTGTGTTTTCTAAACGTGGGACTCTGTTCTGTTTTGTAATTCAGTTCAAGGGTAGCGGTTTTTACATTCCCTCTATAAGTGATATCTTATGATAAGTGTCTTTTTCTGTGTGACTTATTTCACTTAAAATCGTCGTACCTAAATCCACTCATCATGCTGCTACTAGCCTTATGACGTTGATTTCATGGCTGAGTGATATTCCATTGTACATAAGGACCACAACTTCTTTATCCATTTTTCTCTTTCCTGGGATATTTAAGGTGTAACGAAGTGGAGGTTCTTGTCAACAGAGCAGCCCTAAACTTTGGGGTGCCTGTGTCTTGCTGATTTTTAGTTTTCCCAATTTATACGCCCATGAGTGATATTCCATTGTACATAAGACCACAACTTCTTTATCCATTTTTCTCTTTCCTGGGATATTTAAGGTGTAACGAAGTGGAGGTTCTTGTCAACAGAGCAGCCCTAAAGTTTGGGGTGCCTGTGTCTTGCTGATTTTTAGTTTTCCCAATTTATACGCCCATGAGTGGAAGTGCCCTATTTTCTCTAAGCTGAGTTTTTTAGATGTTTCAGGACACACCGTACACTTCTCCAGAGTGGCTGTTGGCAATTTACATCCCGCCCATCAGCGTTGCCAGGCTCCCGTTTCTCCATGGCCTGTCCTGCATTTTTGGTTTTGAAACTTTATTCAGCATGGCCCTTTTGACCGATGGGAAGCGAGACTTCTTGGTTGCGCTGATTTGCCTTTCCAGGTTGCTTGGTTGGCCAAAAAGGGCGTATGCGTTTTTTCCTGAATATATTCGGGAAAAAAAGCATACGCCCTTTTTGGCCAAGGGCATCATTGTCGAGGTTTTGCCGCTTTTCCTGTGCTTTAAAGGCGATTCGAATCTCCCTCCTGAAATCTGTTTCCTGCCATTCTGCCTTGCTTTCCAATCCTCTTCGTTGCCTTCCCTCAATATATTTGTGGACGAGAGTTATCATTTATAAGTCTGCAGGTTTGTGAATGGCAGTGCCCCTGAGCTCCATTTTTCAACTCGCTTTCTTGGGAGCTGGCCGCAAAAGCGCAGGATTGCTTCAGGCCCTATTCTGGTGCCGGGCGGCAGGCTGAGCCTGTGGTTAATTCTTCTTCCTGATGGGGAAGTAGAGTGACTTGTGCCTGTCCCAACACCTAGAGCTAGTCTCTCATTGGTTCCCACTCTTAACGTTCATCCTCAGGACAAATTGCAACCTTTACGGAACAGGAGGTTAAAGGTGCTGATTCTCCAAGGAGGGAGATTGCTACTAAAGCGGCTGGAATGGCGAACCCGAGCATAAGGAGATGAGAAATGAGGTGCGTTTTGGAAACCTTTCCCGATCACACGGTGTACCATCTTCTGGGTTTCTCATGCATGTTTTCGATGTAGGAAGATGCCCTTGAACCTGGAGATTTGGGACCCATGGGATGGGAACCACGCAGTATTACTTTAAAGGGTCTGCGTTTCCTCACCCAACCTCACCAAACCTCTCAGCCCCAAGAGTGTCCACCCTTATGTCTCCATCAGCTGTGGGTCTAGATATGGTCAATCCAGGTGGCATCACAGCCCCTGAACGAATTTTAAGAATTTCCCTGTCTTTCACTGTCTTTGTTTCACGGGTTTTTAAAAGTAATTGATTTTTATAATGGGATTTAGCTGCTTTTCACTTCTGTGTTTCTGCCGCTTTACACGCACTTGACTCACTAACAGAGAGATATCAAAACATAGGTTTTAAGATTCTTACTAGTCAGATATATTCTTGGGCGGTGAATAGGGGGTGTTGAGTCCAATTCACTGATCAAGGAGTAGGTCTTGTCTATTACATATTGGGTTTATGGAACGGTATCTGACCTAATTTGAAACCCTTGTTTTATGCATCACCCCACTTCACCTTTCCCGTTAAGCAGCCATAGTGTGTTTTCTAAACGTGGGACTCTGTTCTGTTTTGTAATTCAGTTCAAGGGTAGCGGTTTTTACATTCCCTCTATAAGTGATATCTTATGATAAGTGTCTTTTTCTGTGTGACTTATTTCACTTAGAATCGTCGTACCTAAATCCACTCATCATGCTGCTACTAGCCTTATGACGTTGATTTCATGGCTGAGTGATATTCCATTGTACATAAGGACCACAACTTCTTTATCCATTTTTCTCTTTCCTGGGATATTTAAGGTGTAACGAAGTGGAGGTTCTTGTCAACAGAGCAGCCCTAAACTTTGGGGTGCCTGTGTCTTGCTGATTTTTAGTTTTCCCAATTTATACGCCCATGAGTGATATTCCATTGTACATAAGACCACAACTTCTTTATCCATTTTTCTCTTTCCTGGGATATTTAAGGTGTAACGAAGTGGAGGTTCTTGTCAACAGAGCAGCCCTAAAGTTTGGGGTGCCTGTGTCTTGCTGATTTTTAGTTTTCCCAATTTATACGCCCATGAGTGGAAGTGCCCTATTTTCTCTAAGCTGAGTTTTTTAGATGTTTCAGGACACACCGTACACTTCTCCAGAGTGGCTGTTGGCAATTTACATCCCGCCCATCAGCGTTGCCAGGCTCCCGTTTCTCCATGGCCTGTCCTGCATTTCTGGTTTTGAAACTTTATTCAGCATGGCCCTTTTGACCGATGGGAAGCGAGACTTCTTGGTTGCGCTGATTTGCCTTTCCAGGTTGCTTGGTTGGCCAAAAAGGGCGTATGCGTTTTTTCCTGAATATATTCGGGAAAAAAAGCATACGCCCTTTTTGGCCAAGGGCATCATTGTCGAGGTTTTGCCGCTTTTCCTGTGCTTTAAAGGCGATTCGAATCTCCCTCCTGAAATCTGTTTCCTGCCATTCTGCCTTGCTTTCCAATCCTCTTCGTTGCCTTCCCTCAATATATTTGTGGACGAGAGTTATCATTTATAAGTCTGCAGGTTTGTGAATGGCAGTGCCCCTGAGCTCCATTTTTCAACTCGCTTTCTTGGGAGCTGGCCGCAAAAGCGCAGGATTGCTTCAGGCCCTATTCTGGTGCCGGGCGGCAGGCTGAGCCTGTTGTTAATTCTTCTTCCTGATGGGGAAGTAGAGTGACTTGTGCCTGTCCCAACACCTAGAGCTAGTCTCTCATTGGTTCCCACTCTTAACGTTCATCCTCAGGACAAATTGCAACCTTTACGGAACAGGAGGTTAAAGGTGCTGATTCTCCAAGGAGGGAGATTGCTACTAAAGCGGCTGGAATGGCGAACCCGAGCATAAGGAGATGAGAAATGAGGTGCGTTTTGGAAACCTTTCCCGATCACACGGTGTACCATCTTCTGGGTTTCTCATGCATGTTTTCGATGTAGGAAGATGCCCTTGAACCTGGAGATTTGGGACCCATGGGAAGGGAACCACGCAGTATTACTTTAAAGGGTCTGCGTTTCCTCACCCAACCTCACCAAACCTCTCAGCCCCAAGAGTGTCCACCCTTATGTCTCCATCAGCTGTGGGTCTAGATATGGTCAATCCAGGTGGCATCACAGCCCCTGAACGAATTTTAAGAATTTCCCTGTCTTTCACTGTCTTTGTTTCACGGGTTTTTAAAAGTAATTGATTTTTATAATGGGATTTAGCTGCTTTTCACTTCTGTGTTTCTGCCGCTTTACACGCACTTGACTCACTAACAGAGAGATATCAAAACATAGGTTTTAAGATTCTTACTAGTCAGATATATTCTTGGGCGGTGAATAGGGGGTGTTGAGTCCAATTCACTGATCAAGGAGTAGGTCTTGTCTATTACATATTGGGTTTATGGAATGGTATCTGACCTAATTTGAAACCCTTGTTTTATGCATCACCCCACTTCACCTTTCCCGTTAAGCAGCCATAGTGTGTTTTCTAAACGTGGGACTCTGTTCTGTTTTGTAATTCAGTTCAAGGGTAGCGGTTTTTACATTCCCTCTATAAGTGATATCTTATGATAAGTGTCTTTTTCTGTGTGACTTATTTCACTTAAAATCGTCGTACCTAAATCCACTCATCATGCTGCTACTAGCCTTATGACGTTGATTTCATGGCTGAGTGATATTCCATTGTACATAAGGACCACAACTTCTTTATCCATTTTTCTCTTTCCTGGGATATTTAAGGTGTAACGAAGTGGAGGTTCTTGTCAACAGAGCAGCCCTAAACTTTGGGGTGCCTGTGTCTTGCTGATTTTTAGTTTTCCCAATTTATACGCCCATGAGTGATATTCCATTGTACATAAGACCACAACTTCTTTATCCATTTTTCTCTTTCCTGGGATATTTAAGGTGTAACGAAGTGGAGGTTCTTGTCAACAGAGCAGCCCTAAAGTTTGGGGTGCCTGTGTCTTGCTGATTTTTAGTTTTCCCAATTTATACGCCCATGAGTGGAAGTGCCCTATTTTCTCTAAGCTGAGTTTTTTAGATGTTTCAGGACACACCGTACACTTCTCCAGAGTGGCTGTTGGCAATTTACATCCCGCCCATCAGCGTTGCCAGGCTCCCGTTTCTCCATGGCCTGTCCTGCATTTCTGGTTTTGAAACTTTATTCAGCATGGCCCTTTTGACCGATGGGAAGCGAGACTTCTTGGTTGCGCTGATTTGCCTTTCCAGGTTGCTTGGTTGGCCAAAAAGGGCGTATGCGTTTTTTCCTGAATATATTCGGGAAAAAAAGCATACGCCCTTTTTGGCCAAGGGCATCATTGTCGAGGTTTTGCCGCTTTTCCTGTGCTTTAAAGGCGATTCGAATCTCCCTCCTGAAATCTGTTTCCTGCCATTCTGCCTTGCTTTCCAATCCTCTTCGTTGCCTTCCCTCAATATATTTGTGGACGAGAGTTATCATTTATAAGTCTGCAGGTTTGTGAATGGCAGTGCCCCTGAGCTCCATTTTTCAACTCGCTTTCTTGGGAGCTGGCCGCAAAAGCGCAGGATTGCTTCAGGCCCTATTCTGGTGCCGGGCGGCAGGCTGAGCCTGTTGTTAATTCTTCTTCCTGATGGGGAAGTAGAGTGACTTGTGCCTGTCCCAACACCTAGAGCTAGTCTCTCATTGGTTCCCACTCTTAACGTTCATCCTCAGGACAAATTGCAACCTTTACGGAACAGGAGGTTAAAGGTGCTGATTCTCCAAGGAGGGAGATTGCTACTAAAGCGGCTGGAATGGCGAACCCGAGCATAAGGAGATGAGAAATGAGGTGCGTTTTGGAAACCTTTCCCGATCACACGGTGTACCATCTTCTGGGTTTCTCATGCATGTTTTCGATGTAGGAAGATGCCCTTGAACCTGGAGATTTGGGACCCATGGGATGGGAACCACGCAGTATTACTTTAAAGGGTCTGCGTTTCCTCACCCAACCTCACCAAACCTCTCAGCCCCAAGAGTGTCCACCCTTATGTCTCCATCAGCTGTGGGTCTAGATATGGTCAATCCAGGTGGCATCACAGCCCCTGAACGAATTTTAAGAATTTCCCTGTCTTTCACTGTCTTTGTTTCACGGGTTTTTAAAAGTAATTGATTTTTATAATGGGATTTAGCTGCTTTTCACTTCTGTGTTTCTGCCGCTTTACACGCACTTGACTCACTAACAGAGAGATATCAAAACATAGGTTTTAAGATTCTTACTAGTCAGATATATTCTTGGGCGGTGAATAGGGGGTGTTGAGTCCAATTCACTGATCAAGGAGTAGGTCTTGTCTATTACATATTGGGTTTATGGAACGGTATCTGACCTAATTTGAAACCCTTGTTTTATGCATCACCCCACTTCACCTTTCCCGTTAAGCAGCCATAGTGTGTTTTCTAAACGTGGGACTCTGTTCTGTTTTGTAATTCAGTTCAAGGGTAGCGGTTTTTACATTCCCTCTATAAGTGATATCTTATGATAAGTGTCTTTTTCTGTGTGACTTATTTCACTTAAAATCGTCGTACCTAAATCCACTCATCATGCTGCTACTAGCCTTATGACGTTGATTTCATGGCTGAGTGATATTCCATTGTACATAAGGACCACAACTTCTTTATCCATTTTTCTCTTTCCTGGGATATTTAAGGTGTAACGAAGTGGAGGTTCTTGTCAACAGAGCAGCCCTAAACTTTGGGGTGCCTGTGTCTTGCTGATTTTTAGTTTTCCCAATTTATACGCCCATGAGTGATATTCCATTGTACATAAGACCACAACTTCTTTATCCATTTTTCTCTTTCCTGGGATATTTAAGGTGTAACGAAGTGGAGGTTCTTGTCAACAGAGCAGCCCTAAAGTTTGGGGTGCCTGTGTCTTGCTGATTTTTAGTTTTCCCAATTTATACGCCCATGAGTGGAAGTGCCCTATTTTCTCTAAGCTGAGTTTTTTAGATGTTTCAGGACACACCGTACACTTCTCCAGAGTGGCTGTTGGCAATTTACATCCCGCCCATCAGCGTTGCCAGGCTCCCGTTTCTCCATGGCCTGTCCTGCATTTCTGGTTTTGAAACTTTATTCAGCATGGCCCTTTTGACCGATGGGAAGCGAGACTTCTTGGTTGCGCTGATTTGCCTTTCCAGGTTGCTTGGTTGGCCAAAAAGGGCGTATGCGTTTTTTCCTGAATATATTCGGGAAAAAAAGCATACGCCCTTTTTGGCCAAGGGCATCATTGTCGAGGTTTTGCCGCTTTTCCTGTGCTTTAAAGGCGATTCGAATCTCCCTCCTGAAATCTGTTTCCTGCCATTCTGCCTTGCTTTCCAATCCTCTTCGTTGCCTTCCCTCAATATATTTGTGGACGAGAGTTATCATTTATAAGTCTGCAGGTTTGTGAATGGCAGTGCCCCTGAGCTCCATTTTTCAACTCGCTTTCTTGGGAGCTGGCCGCAAAAGCGCAGGATTGCTTCAGGCCCTATTCTGGTGCCGGGCGGCAGTCTGAGCCTGTTGTTAATTCTTCTTCCTGATGGGGAAGTAGAGTGACTTGTGCCTGTCCCAACACCTAGAGCTAGTCTCTCATTGGTTCCCACTCTTAACGTTCATCCTCAGGACAAATTGCAACCTTTACGGAACAGGAGGTTAAAGGTGCTGATTCTCCAAGGAGGGAGATTGCTACTAAAGCGGCTGGAATGGCGAACCCGAGCATAAGGAGATGAGAAATGAGGTGCGTTTTGGAAACCTTTCCCGATCACACGGTGTACCATCTTCTGGGTTTCTCATGCATGTTTTCGATGTAGGAAGATGCCCTTGAACCTGGAGATTTGGGACCCATGGGATGGGAACCACGCAGTATTACTTTAAAGGGTCTGCGTTTCCTCACCCAACCTCACCAAACCTCTCAGCCCCAAGAGTGTCCACCCTTATGTCTCCATCAGCTGTGGGTCTAGATATGGTCAATCCAGGTGGCATCACAGCCCCTGAACGAATTTTAAGAATTTCCCTGTCTTTCACTGTCTTTGTTTCACGGGTTTTTAAAAGTAATTGATTTTTATAATGGGATTTAGCTGCTTTTCACTTCTGTGTTTCTGCCGCTTTACACGCACTTGACTCACTAACAGAGAGATATCAAAACATAGGTTTTAAGATTCTTACTAGTCAGATATATTCTTGGGCGGTGAATAGGGGGTGTTGAGTCCAATTCACTGATCAAGGAGTAGGTCTTGTCTATTACATATTGGGTTTATGGAACGGTATCTGACCTAATTTGAAACCCTTGTTTTATGCATCACCCCACTTCACCTTTCCCGTTAAGCAGCCATAGTGTGTTTTCTAAACGTGGGACTCTGTTCTGTTTTGTAATTCAGTTCAAGGGTAGCGGTTTTTACATTCCCTCTATAAGTGATATCTTATGATAAGTGTCTTTTTCTGTGTGACTTATTTCACTTAAAATCGTCGTACCTAAATCCACTCATCATGCTGCTACTAGCCTTATGACGTTGATTTCATGGCTGAGTGATATTCCATTGTACATAAGGACCACAACTTCTTTATCCATTTTTCTCTTTCCTGGGATATTTAAGGTGTAACGAAGTGGAGGTTCTTGTCAACAGAGCAGCCCTAAACTTTGGGGTGCCTGTGTCTTGCTGATTTTTAGTTTTCCCAATTTATACGCCCATGAGTGATATTCCATTGTACATAAGACCACAACTTCTTTATCCATTTTTCTCTTTCCTGGGATATTTAAGGTGTAACGAAGTGGAGGTTCTTGTCAACAGAGCAGCCCTAAAGTTTGGGGTGCCTGTGTCTTGCTGATTTTTAGTTTTCCCAATTTATACGCCCATGAGTGGAAGTGCCCTATTTTCTCTAAGCTGAGTTTTTTAGATGTTTCAGGACACACCGTACACTTCTCCAGAGTGGCTGTTGGCAATTTACATCCCGCCCATCAGCGTTGCCAGGCTCCCGTTTCTCCATGGCCTGTCCTGCATTTCTGGTTTTGAAACTTTATTCAGCATGGCCCTTTTGACCGATGGGAAGCGAGACTTCTTGGTTGCGCTGATTTGCCTTTCCAGGTTGCTTGGTTGGCCAAAAAGGGCGTATGCGTTTTTTCCTGAATATATTCGGGAAAAAAAGCATACGCCCTTTTTGGCCAAGGGCATCATTGTCGAGGTTTTGCCGCTTTTCCTGTGCTTTAAAGGCGATTCGAATCTCCCTCCTGAAATCTGTTTCCTGCCATTCTGCCTTGCTTTCCAATCCTCTTCGTTGCCTTCCCTCAATATATTTGTGGACGAGAGTTATCATTTATAAGTCTGCAGGTTTGTGAATGGCAGTGCCCCTGAGCTCCATTTTTCAACTCGCTTTCTTGGGAGCTGGCCGCAAAAGCGCAGGATTGCTTCAGGCCCTATTCTGGTGCCGGGCGGCAGGCTGAGCCTGTGGTTAATTCTTCTTCCTGATGGGGAAGTAGAGTGACTTGTGCCTGTCCCAACACCTAGAGCTAGTCTCTCATTGGTTCCCACTCTTAACGTTCATCCTCAGGACAAATTGCAACCTTTACGGAACAGGAGGTTAAAGGTGCTGATTCTCCAAGGAGGGAGATTGCTACTAAAGCGGCTGGAATGGCGAACCCGAGCATAAGGAGATGAGAAATGAGGTGCGTTTTGGAAACCTTTCCCGATCACACGGTGTACCATCTTCTGGGTTTCTCATGCATGTTTTCGATGTAGGAAGATGCCCTTGAACCTGGAGATTTGGGACCCATGGGATGGGAACCACGCAGTATTACTTTAAAGGGTCTGCGTTTCCTCACCCAACCTCACCAAACCTCTCAGCCCCAAGAGTGTCCACCCTTATGTCTCCATCAGCTGTGGGTCTAGATATGGTCAATCCAGGTGGCATCACAGCCCCTGAACGAATTTTAAGAATTTCCCTGTCTTTCACTGTCTTTGTTTCACGGGTTTTTAAAAGTAATTGATTTTTATAATGGGATTTAGCTGCTTTTCACTTCTGTGTTTCTGCCGCTTTACACGCACTTGACTCACTAACAGAGAGATATCAAAACATAGGTTTTAAGATTCTTACTAGTCAGATATATTCTTGGGCGGTGAATAGGGGGTGTTGAGTCCAATTCACTGTTCAAGGAGTAGGTCTTGTCTATTACATATTGGGTTTATGGAACGGTATCTGACCTAATTTGAAACCCTTGTTTTATGCATCACCCCACTTCACCTTTCCCGTTAAGCAGCCATAGTGTGTTTTCTAAACGTGGGACTCTGTTCTGTTTTGTAATTCAGTTCAAGGGTAGCGGTTTTTACATTCCCTCTATAAGTGATATCTTATGATAAGTGTCTTTTTCTGTGTGACTTATTTCACTTAGAATCGTCGTACCTAAATCCACTCATCATGCTGCTACTAGCCTTATGACGTTGATTTCATGGCTGAGTGATATTCCATTGTACATAAGGACCACAACTTCTTTATCCATTTTTCTCTTTCCTGGGATATTTAAGGTGTAACGAAGTGGAGGTTCTTGTCAACAGAGCAGCCCTAAACTTTGGGGTGCCTGTGTCTTGCTGATTTTTAGTTTTCCCAATTTATACGCCCATGAGTGATATTCCATTGTACATAAGACCACAACTTCTTTATCCATTTTTCTCTTTCCTGGGATATTTAAGGTGTAACGAAGTGGAGGTTCTTGTCAACAGAGCAGCCCTAAAGTTTGGGGTGCCTGTGTCTTGCTGATTTTTAGTTTTCCCAATTTATACGCCCATGAGTGGAAGTGCCCTATTTTCTCTAAGCTGAGTTTTTTAGATGTTTCAGGACACACCGTACACTTCTCCAGAGTGGCTGTTGGCAATTTACATCCCGCCCATCAGCGTTGCCAGGCTCCCGTTTCTCCATGGCCTGTCCTGCATTTCTGGTTTTGAAACTTTATTCAGCATGGCCCTTTTGACCGATGGGAAGCGAGACTTCTTGGTTGCGCTGATTTGCCTTTCCAGGTTGCTTGGTTGGCCAAAAAGGGCGTATGCGTTTTTTCCTGAATATATTCGGGAAAAAAAGCATACGCCCTTTTTGGCCAAGGGCATCATTGTCGAGGTTTTGCCGCTTTTCCTGTGCTTTAAAGGCGATTCGAATCTCCCTCCTGAAATCTGTTTCCTGCCATTCTGCCTTGCTTTCCAATCCTCTTCGTTGCCTTCCCTCAATATATTTGTGGACGAGAGTTATCATTTATAAGTCTGCAGGTTTGTGAATGGCAGTGCCCCTGAGCTCCATTTTTCAACTCGCTTTCTTGGGAGCTGGCCGCAAAAGCGCAGGATTGCTTCAGGCCCTATTCTGGTGCCGGGCGGCAGGCTGAGCCTGTTGTTAATTCTTCTTCCTGATGGGGAAGTAGAGTGACTTGTGCCTGTCCCAACACCTAGAGCTAGTCTCTCATTGGTTCCCACTCTTAACGTTCATCCTCAGGACAAATTGCAACCTTTACGGAACAGGAGGTTAAAGGTGCTGATTCTCCAAGGAGGGAGATTGCTACTAAAGCGGCTGGAATGGCGAACCCGAGCATAAGGAGATGAGAAATGAGGTGCGTTTTGGAAACCTTTCCCGATCACACGGTGTACCATCTTCTGGGTTTCTCATGCATGTTTTCGATGTAAGAAGATGCCCTTGAACCTGGAGATTTGGGACCCATGGGATGGGAAACACGCAGTATTACTTTAAAGGGTCTGCGTTTCCTCACCCAACCTCACCAAACCTCTCAGCCCCAAGAGTGTCCACCCTTATGTCTCCATCAGCTGTGGGTCTAGATATGGTCAATCCAGGTGGCATCACAGCCCCTGAACGAATTTTAAGAATTTCCCTGTCTTTCACTGTCTTTGTTTCACGGGTTTTTAAAAGTAATTGATTTTTATAATGGGATTTAGCTGCTTTTCACTTCTGTGTTTCTGCCGCTTTACACGCACTTGACTCACTAACAGAGAGATATCAAAACATAGGTTTTAAGATTCTTACTAGTCAGATATATTCTTGGGCGATGAATAGGGGGTGTTGAGTCCAATTCACTGATCAAGGAGTAGGTCTTGTCTATTACATATTGGGTTTATGGAACGGTATCTGACCTAATTTGAAACCCTTGTTTTATGCATCACCCCACTTCACCTTTCCCGTTAAGCAGCCATAGTGTGTTTTCTAAACGTGGGACTCTGTTCTGTTTTGTAATTCAGTTCAAGGGTAGCGGTTTTTACATTCCCTCTATAAGTGATATCTTATGATAAGTGTCTTTTTCTGTGTGACTTATTTCACTTAAAATCGTCGTACCTAAATCCACTCATCATGCTGCTACTAGCCTTATGACGTTGATTTCATGGCTGAGTGATATTCCATTGTACATAAGGACCACAACTTCTTTATCCATTTTTCTCTTTCCTGGGATATTTAAGGTGTAACGAAGTGGAGGTTCTTGTCAACAGAGCAGCCCTAAACTTTGGGGTGCCTGTGTCTTGCTGATTTTTAGTTTTCCCAATTTATACGCCCATGAGTGATATTCCATTGTACATAAGACCACAACTTCTTTATCCATTTTTCTCTTTCCTGGGATATTTAAGGTGTAACGAAGTGGAGGTTCTTGTCAACAGAGCAGCCCTAAAGTTTGGGGTGCCTGTGTCTTGCTGATTTTTAGTTTTCCCAATTTATACGCCCATGAGTGGAAGTGCCCTATTTTCTCTAAGCTGAGTTTTTTAGATGTTTCAGGACACACCGTACACTTCTCCAGAGTGGCTGTTGGCAATTTACATCCCGCCCATCAGCGTTGCCAGGCTCCCGTTTCTCCATGGCCTGTCCTGCATTTCTGGTTTTGAAACTTTATTCAGCATGGCCCTTTTGACCGATGGGAAGCGAGACTTCTTGGTTGCGCTGATTTGCCTTTCCAGGTTGCTTGGTTGGCCAAAAAGGGCGTATGCGTTTTTTCCTGAATATATTCGGGAAAAAAAGCATACGCCCTTTTTGGCCAAGGGCATCATTGTCGAGGTTTTGCCGCTTTTCCTGTGCTTTAAAGGCGATTCGAATCTCCCTCCTGAAATCTGTTTCCTGCCATTCTGCCTTGCTTTCCAATCCTCTTCGTTGCCTTCCCTCAATATATTTGTGGACGAGAGTTATCATTTATAAGTCTGCAGGTTTGTGAATGGCAGTGCCCCTGAGCTCCATTTTTCAACTCGCTTTCTTGGGAGCTGGCCGCAAAAGCGCAGGATTGCTTCAGGCCCTATTCTGGTGCCGGGCGGCAGGCTGAGCCTGTTGTTAATTCTTCTTCCTGATGGGGAAGTAGAGTGACTTGTGCCTGTCCCAACACCTAGAGCTAGTCTCTCATTGGTTCCCACTCTTAACGTTCATCCTCAGGACAAATTGCAACCTTTACGGAACAGGAGGTTAAAGGTGCTGATTCTCCAAGGAGGGAGATTGCTACTAAAGCGGCTGGAATGGCGAACCCGAGCATAAGGAGATGAGAAATGAGGTGCGTTTTGGAAACCTTTCCCGATCACACGGTGTACCATCTTCTGGGTTTCTCATGCATGTTTTCGATGTAAGAAGATGCCCTTGAACCTGGAGATTTGGGACCCATGGGATGGGAAACACGCAGTATTACTTTAAAGGGTCTGCGTTTCCTCACCCAACCTCACCAAACCTCTCAGCCCCAAGAGTGTCCACCCTTATGTCTCCATCAGCTGTGGGTCTAGATATGGTCAATCCAGGTGGCATCACAGCCCCTGAACGAATTTTAAGAATTTCCCTGTCTTTCACTGTCTTTGTTTCACGGGTTTTTAAAAGTAATTGATTTTTATAATGGGATTTAGCTGCTTTTCACTTCTGTGTTTCTGCCGCTTTACACGCACTTGACTCACTAACAGAGAGATATCAAAACATAGGTTTTAAGATTCTTACTAGTCAGATATATTCTTGGGCGGTGAATAGGGGGTGTTGAGTCCAATTCACTGATCAAGGAGTAGGTCTTGTCTATTACATATTGGGTTTATGGAACGGTATCTGACCTAATTTGAAACCCTTGTTTTATGCATCACCCCACTTCACCTTTCCCGTTAAGCAGCCATAGTGTGTTTTCTAAACGTGGGACTCTGTTCTGTTTTGTAATTCAGTTCAAGGGTAGCGGTTTTTACATTCCCTCTATAAGTGATATCTTATGATAAGTGTCTTTTTCTGTGTGACTTATTTCACTTAGAATCGTCGTACCTAAATCCACTCATCATGCTGCTACTAGCCTTATGACGTTGATTTCATGGCTGAGTGATATTCCATTGTACATAAGGACCACAACTTCTTTATCCATTTTTCTCTTTCCTGGGATATTTAAGGTGTAACGAAGTGGAGGTTCTTGTCAACAGAGCAGCCCTAAACTTTGGGGTGCCTGTGTCTTGCTGATTTTTAGTTTTCCCAATTTATACGCCCATGAGTGATATTCCATTGTACATAAGACCACAACTTCTTTATCCATTTTTCTCTTTCCTGGGATATTTAAGGTGTAACGAAGTGGAGGTTCTTGTCAACAGAGCAGCCCTAAAGTTTGGGGTGCCTGTGTCTTGCTGATTTTTAGTTTTCCCAATTTATACGCCCATGAGTGGAAGTGCCCTATTTTCTCTAAGCTGAGTTTTTTAGATGTTTCAGGACACACCGTACACTTCTCCAGAGTGGCTGTTGGCAATTTACATCCCGCCCATCAGCGTTGCCAGGCTCCCGTTTCTCCATGGCCTGTCCTGCATTTCTGGTTTTGAAACTTTATTCAGCATGGCCCTTTTGACCGATGGGAAGCGAGACTTCTTGGTTGCGCTGATTTGCCTTTCCAGGTTGCTTGGTTGGCCAAAAAGGGCGTATGCGTTTTTTCCTGAATATATTCGGGAAAAAAAGCATACGCCCTTTTTGGCCAAGGGCATCATTGTCGAGGTTTTGCCGCTTTTCCTGTGCTTTAAAGGCGATTCGAATCTCCCTCCTGAAATCTGTTTCCTGCCATTCTGCCTTGCTTTCCAATCCTCTTCGTTGCCTTCCCTCAATATATTTGTGGACGAGAGTTATCATTTATAAGTCTGCAGGTTTGTGAATGGCAGTGCCCCTGAGCTCCATTTTTCAACTCGCTTTCTTGGGAGCTGGCCGCAAAAGCGCAGGATTGCTTCAGGCCCTATTCTGGTCCCGGGCGGCAGGCTGAACCTGTGGTTAATTCTTCTTCCTGATGGGGAAGTAGAGTGACCTGTGCCTGTCCCAACACCTAGAGTTAGTCTCTCATTGGTTCCCACTCTTCCCGTTCATCCTCAGGACAAATTGCAACCTGTACGGAACAGGAGGTTAAAGGTGCTGATTCTCCAAGGAGGGAGATTGCTACTAAAGCGGCTGGAACGGCGAACCTGAGCACAAGGAGATGAGAAATGAGGTGCGTTTTGGAAACCTTTCCCAATCACACGGTGTACCATCTTCTGGGTTTCTCATGCATGTTTTCGATGTAGGAAGATGCCCTTGAACCTGGAGATTTGGGACCCATGGGATGGATATCACGCAGTATTACTTTAAAGGGTCTGCGTTTCCTCACCCAACCTCACCAAACCTCTCAGCCCCAAGAGAGTCCACCCTTATGTCTCAACCAGCTGTGGGTCTAGATATGGTCAATCCAGGTGGCATCACAGCCAGTGAACGAATTTTGTAAGAATTTCTCTCTCTTTCACTGTCTTTGTTTCACGGGTTTTTAAAAGTAATTGATTTTTATAATGGGGTTTAGCTGCTTTTCACTGCTGTGTTTCTGCCGCTTTACACCCACTTGACTCACTTACAGATAGATATCAATACATAGGTTTTAAGATTCTTACTAGTCAGATATATTCTTGGGCGGTGAATAGGGGGTGTTGAGTCCAATTCACTGAGCAAGGAATAGGTCTTGTCTATTACATATTGGGTTTATGGAACGGTATCTGAGCTAATTTGAAACCCTTGTTTTATGCATCACCCCACCTCACCTTTCCCGTTAAGCAGCCATAGTGTGTTTTCTAAACGTGTGACTCTGTTCTGTTTTGCAATTCAGTTCAAGGGTATCGGTTTTTACATTCCCTGTATAAGTGATATCTTATGATAAGTGTCTTTTTCTGTGTGACTTATTTCACTTAGAATCGTCGTACCTAAATCCACTCATCATGCTGCTACTAGCCTTATGACGTTGATTTCATGGCTGAGTGATATTCCATTGTACATAAGGACCACAACTTCTGTATCCATTTTTCTCTTTCCTGGGATATTTAAGGTGTAACGAAGTGGAGGTTCTTGTCAACAGAGCAGCCCTAATCTTTGAGGTGCCTGTGTCTTGCTGATTTTTAGTTTTCCCTATTTATACGCCCATGAGTGGAAGTGCCCTGTGCTCTCTAAGCTGAGTTTCTTAGATGTTTCAGGACACACCGTACACTTCTCCAGAGTGGCTGTTGGCAATTTACATCCCTCCCATCAGCGTAGCCAGGCTCCCGTTTCTCCATGGCCTGTCCTGCATTTCTGGTTTTGACACTTTATTCAGCATGGCCCTTTTGACCGATGGGAAGCGAGACTTCTTTGTAGCGCTGATTTGCCTTTCCAGGTTGCTTGGTTGGCCAAAAAGGGCGTATGCGTTTTTTCCTGAATATATTCAGGAAAAAAACGCATACGCCCTTTTTGGCCAAGGGCATCATTGTCGAGGTTTTGCCGCTTTTCCTGTGCTTTAAAGGCGATTCGAATCTCCCTCCTGAAATCTGTTTCCTGCAATTCTGCCTTGCTTTCCAATCCTCTTCGTTGCCTTCCCTCAATATATTTGTGGACGAGAGTTATCATTTATAAGTCTGCAGGTTTGTGAATTGCAGTGCCCCTGAGCTCCATTTTTCAACTCGCTTTCTTGGGAGCTGGCCGCAAAAGCGCAGGATTGCTTCAGGCCCTGTTCTGGTGCCGGGCGGCAGGCTGAGCCTGTGGTTAATTCTTCTTCCTGATGGGGAAGTAGAGTGACCTGTGCCTGTCCCAACACCTAGAGCTAGTCTCTCATTGGTTCCCACTCTTCCCGTTCATCCTCAGGACAAATTGCAACCTGTACGGAACAGGAGGTTAAAGGTGCTGATTCTCCAAGGAAGGAGATTGCTACTAAAGCGGCTGGAATGGCGAACCCGAGCATAAGGAGATGAGAAATGAGGTGCGTTTTGGAAACCTTTCCCGATCACACGGTGTACCATCTTCTGGGTTTCTCATGCATGTTTTCGATGTAGGAAGATGCCCTTGAACCTGGAGATTTGGGACCCATGGGATGGGAACCACGCAGTATTACTTTAAAGGGTCTGCGTTTCCTCACCCAACCTCACCAAACCTCTCAGCCCCAAGAGTGTCCACCCTTATGTCTCCATCAGCTGTGGGTCTAGATATGGTCAATCCAGGTGGCATCACAGCCCCTGAACGAATTTTAAGAATTTCCCTGTCTTTCACTGTCTTTGTTTCACGGGTTTTTAAAAGTAATTGATTTTTATAATGGGGTTTAGCTGCTTTTCACTTCTATATTTCTGCCGCTTTACACCCACTTGACTCACTAACAGAGAGATATCAAAACATAGGTTTTAAGATTCTTACTAGTCAGATATATTCTTGGGCGGTGAATAGGGGGTGTTGAGTCCAATTCACTGATCAAGGAGTAGGTCTTGTCTATTACATATTGGGTTTATGGAACGGTATCTGACCTAATTTGAAACCCTTGTTTTATGCATCACCCCACCTCACCTTTCCCGTTAAGCAGCCATAGTGTGTTTTCTAAACGTGGGACTCTGTTCTGTTTTGTAATTCAGTTCAAGGGTAGCGGTTTTTACATTCCCTCTATAAGTGATATCTTATGATAAGTGTCTTTTTCTGTGTGACTTATTTCACTTAGAATCATCGTACCTAAATCCACTCATCATGCTGCTACTAGCCTTATGACGTTGATTTCATGGCTGAGTGATATTCCATTGTACATAAGGACCACAACTTCTTTATCCATTTTTCTCTTTCCTGGGATATTTAAGGTGTAACGAAGTGGAGGTTCTTGTCAACAGAGCAGCCCTAAACTTTGGGGTGCCTGTGTCTTGCTGATTTTTAGTTTTCCCAATTTATACGCCCATGAGTGGAAGTGCCCTATGTTCTCTAAGCTGAGTTTTTTAGATGTTTCAGGACACACCGTACACTTCTCCAGAGTGGCTGTTGGCAATTTACATCCCGCCCATCAGCGTTGCCAGGCTCCCGTTTCTCCATGGCCTGTCCTGCATTTCTGGTTTTGAAACTTTATTCAGCATGGCCCTTTTGACCGATGGGAAGCGAGACTTCTTGGTTGCGCTGATTTGCCTTTCCAGGTTGCTTGGTTGGCCAAAAAGGGCGTATGCGTTTTTTCCTGAATATATTCGGGAAAAAAAGCATACGCCCTTTTTGGCCAAGGGCATCATTGTCGAGGTTTTGCCGCTTTTCCTGTGCTTTAAAGGCGATTCGAATCTCCCTCCTGAAATCTGTTTCCTGCCATTCTGCCTTGCTTTCCAATCCTCTTCGTTGCCTTCCCTCAATATATTTGTGGACGAGAGTTATCATTTATAAGTCTGCAGGTTTGTGAATGGCAGTGCCCCTGAGCTCCATTTTTCAACTCGCTTTCTTGGGAGCTGGCCGCAAAAGCGCAGGATTGCTTCAGGCCCTATTCTGGTCCCGGGCGGCAGGCTGAACCTGTGGTTAATTCTTCTTCCTGATGGGGAAGTAGAGTGACCTGTGCCTGTCCCAACACCTAGAGTTAGTCTCTCATTGGTTCCCACTCTTCCCGTTCATCCTCAGGACAAATTGCAACCTGTACGGAACAGGAGGTTAAAGGTGCTGATTCTCCAAGGAGGGAGATTGCTACTAAAGCGGCTGGAACGGCGAACCTGAGCACAAGGAGATGAGAAATGAGGTGCGTTTTGGAAACCTTTCCCAATCACACGGTGTACCATCTTCTGGGTTTCTCATGCATGTTTTCGATGTAGGAAGATGCCCTTGAACCTGGAGATTTGGGACCCATGGGATGGATATCACGCAGTATTACTTTAAAGGGTCTGCGTTTCCTCACCCAACCTCACCAAACCTCTCAGCCCCAAGAGAGTCCACCCTTATGTCTCAACCAGCTGTGGGTCTAGATATGGTCAATCCAGGTGGCATCACAGCCAGTGAACGAATTTTGTAAGAATTTCTCTCTCTTTCACTGTCTTTGTTTCACGGGTTTTTAAAAGTAATTGATTTTTATAATGGGGTTTAGCTGCTTTTTACTGCTGTGTTTATGCCGCTTTACACCCACTTGACTCACTTACAGATAGATATCAATACATAGGTTTTAAGATTCTTACTAGTCAGATATATTCTTGGGCGGTGAATAGGGGGTGTTGAGTCCAATTCACTGAGCAAGGAGTAGGTCTTGTCTATTACATATTGGGTTTATGGAACGGTATCTGAGCTAATTTGAAACCCTTGTTTTATGCATCACCCCACCTCACCTTTCCCGTTAAGCAGCCATAGTGTGTTTTCTAAACGTGTGACTCTGTTCTGTTTTGCAATTCAGTTCAAGGGTATCGGTTTTTACATTCCCTGTATAAGTGATATCTTATGATAAGTGTCTTTTTCTGTGTGACTTATTTCACTTAGAATCGTCGTACCTAAATCCACTCATCATGCTGCTACTAGCCTTATGACGTTGATTTCATGGCTGAGTGATATTCCATTGTACATAAGGACCACAACTTCTGTATCCATTTTTCTCTTTCCTGGGATATTTAAGGTGTAACGAAGTGGAGGTTCTTGTCAACAGAGCAGCCCTAATCTTTGGGGTGCCTGTGTCTTGCTGATTTTTAGTTTTCCCTATTTATACGCCCATGAGTGGAAGTGCCCTGTGCTCTCTAAGCTGAGTTTCTTAGATGTTTCAGGACACACCGTACACTTCTCCAGAGTGGCTGTTGGCAATTTACATCCCTCCCATCAGCGTAGCCAGGCTCCCGTTTCTCCATGGCCTGTCCTGCATTTCTGGTTTTGACACTTTATTCAGCATGGCCCTTTTGACCGATGGGAAGCGAGACTTCTTTGTAGCGCTGATTTGCCTTTCCAGGTTGCTTGGTTGGCCAAAAAGGGCGTATGCGTTTTTTCCTGAATATATTCAGGAAAAAAACGCATACGCCCTTTTTGGCCAAGGGCATCATTGTCGAGGTTTTGCCGCTTTTCCTGTGCTTTAAAGGCGATTCGAATCTCCCTCCTGAAATCTGTTTCCTGCAATTCTGCCTTGCTTTCCAATCCTCTTCGTTGCCTTCCCTCAATATATTTGTGGACGAGAGTTATCATTTATAAGTCTGCAGGTTTGTGAATTGCAGTGCCCCTGAGCTCCATTTTTCAACTCGCTTTCTTGGGAGCTGGCCGCAAAAGCGCAGGATTGCTTCAGGCCCTATTCTGGTGCCGGGCGGCAGGCTGAGCCTGTGGTTAATTCTTCTTCCTGATGGGGAAGTAGAGTGACCTGTGCCTGTCCCAACACCTAGAGCTAGTCTCTCATTGGTTCCCACTCTTCCCGTTCATCCTCAGGACAAATTGCAACCTGTACGGAACAGGAGGTTAAAGGTGCTGATTCTCCAAGGAAGGAGATTGCTACTAAAGCGGCTGGAATGGCGAACCCGAGCATAAGGAGATGAGAAATGAGGTGCGTTTTGGAAACCTTTCCCGATCACACGGTGTACCATCTTCTGGGTTTCTCATGCATGTTTTCGATGTAGGAAGATGCCCTTGAACCTGGAGATTTGGGACCCATGGGATGGGAACCACGCAGTATTACTTTAAAGGGTCTGCGTTTCCTCACCCAACCTCACCAAACCTCTCAGCCCCAAGAGTGTCCACCCTTATGTCTCCATCAGCTGTGGGTCTAGATATGGTCAATCCAGGTGGCATCACAGCCCCTGAACGAATTTTAAGAATTTCCCTGTCTTTCACTGTCTTTGTTTCACGGGTTTTTAAAAGTAATTGATTTTTATAATGGGGTTTAGCTGCTTTTCACTTCTGTATTTCTGCCGCTTTACACCCACTTGACTCACTAACAGAGAGATATCAAAACATAGGTTTTAAGATTCTTACTAGTCAGATATATTCTTGGGCAGTGAATAGGGAGTGTTGAGTCCAATTCACTGATCAAGGAGTAGGTCTTGTCTATTACATATTGGGTTTATGGAACGGTATCTGACCTAATTTGAAACCCTTGTTTTATGCATCACCCCACCTCACCTTTCCCGTTAAGCAGCCATAGTGTGTTTTCTAAACGTGGGACTCTGTTCTGTTTTGTAATTCAGTTCAAGGGTAGCGGTTTTTACATTCCCTCTATAAGTGATATCTTATGATAAGTGTCTTTTTCTGTGTGACTTATTTCACTTAGAATCATCGTACCTAAATCCACTCATCATGCTGCTACTAGCCTTATGACGTTGATTTCATGGCTGAGTGATATTCCATTGTACATAAGGACCACAACTTCTTTATCCATTTTTCTCTTTCCTGGGATATTTAAGGTGTAACGAAGTGGAGGTTCTTGTCAACAGAGCAGCCCTAAACTTTGGGGTGCCTGTGTCTTGCTGATTTTTAGTTTTCCCAATTTATACGCCCATGAGTGGAAGTGCCCTATGTTCTCTAAGCTGAGTTTTTTAGATGTTTCAGGACACACCGTACACTTCTCCAGAGTGGCTGTTGGCAATTTACATCCCGCCCATCAGCGTTGCCAGGCTCCCGTTTCTCCATGGCCTGTCCTGCATTTCTGGTTTTGAAACTTTATTCAGCATGGCCCTTTTGACCGATGGGAAGCGAGACTTCTTGGTTGCGCTGATTTGCCTTTCCAGGTTGCTTGGTTGGCCAAAAAGGGCGTATGCGTTTTTTCCTGAATATATTCGGGAAAAAAAGCATACGCCCTTTTTGGCCAAGGGCATCATTGTCGAGGTTTTGCCGCTTTTCCTGTGCTTTAAAGGCGATTCGAATCTCCCTCCTGAAATCTGTTTCCTGCCATTCTGCCTTGCTTTCCAATCCTCTTCGTTGCCTTCCCTCAATATATTTGTGGACGAGAGTTATCATTTATAAGTCTGCAGGTTTGTGAATGGCAGTGCCCATGAGCTCCATTTTTCAACTCGCTTTCTTGGGAGCTGGCCGCAAAAGCGCAGGATTGCTTCAGGCCCTATTCTGGTCCCGGGCGGCAGGCTGAACCTGTGGTTAATTCTTCTTCCTGATGGGGAAGTAGAGTGACCTGTGCCTGTCCCAACACCTAGAGTTAGTCTCTCATTGGTTCCCACTCTTCCCGTTCATCCTCAGGACAAATTGCAACCTGTACGGAACAGGAGGTTAAAGGTGCTGATTCTCCAAGGAGGGAGATTGCTACTAAAGCGGCTGGAATGGCGAACCTGAGCACAAGGAGATGAGAAATGAGGTGCGTTTTGGAAACCTTTCCCAATCACACGGTGTACCATCTTCTGGGTTTCTCATGCATGTTTTCGATGTAGGAAGATGCCCTTGAACCTGGAGATTTGGGACCCATGGGATGGATATCACGCAGTATTACTTTAAAGGGTCTGCGTTTCCTCACCCAACCTCACCAAACCTCTCAGCCCCAAGAGTGTCCACCCTTATGTCTCAACCAGCTGTGGGTCTAGATATGGTCAATCCAGGTGGCATCACAGCCAGTGAACGAATTTTGTAAGAATTTCTCTCTCTTTCACTGTCTTTGTTTCACGGGTTTTTAAAAGTAATTGATTTTTATAATGGGGTTTAGCTGCTTTTTACTGCTGTGTTTATGCCGCTTTACACCCACTTGACTCACTTACAGATAGATATCAATACATAGGTTTTAAGATTCTTACTAGTCAGATATATTCTTGGGCGGTGAATAGGGGGTGTTGAGTCCAATTCACTGAGCAAGGAGTAGGTCTTGTCTATTACATATTGGGTTTATGGAACGGTATCTGAGCTAATTTGAAACCCTTGTTTTATGCATCACCCCACCTCACCTTTCCCGTTAAGCAGCCATAGTGTGTTTTCTAAACGTGTGACTCTGTTCTGTTTTGCAATTCAGTTCAAGGGTATCGGTTTTTACATTCCCTGTATAAGTGATATCTTATGATAAGTGTCTTTTTCTGTGTGACTTATTTCACTTAGAATCGTCGTACCTAAATCCACTCATCATGCTGCTACTAGCCTTATGACGTTGATTTCATGGCTGAGTGATATTCCATTGTACATAAGGACCACAACTTCTGTATCCATTTTTCTCTTTCCTGGGATATTTAAGGTGTAACGAAGTGGAGGTTCTTGTCAACAGAGCAGCCCTAATCTTTGGGGTGCCTGTGTCTTGCTGATTTTTAGTTTTCCCTATTTATACGCCCATGAGTGGAAGTGCCCTGTGCTCTCTAAGCTGAGTTTCTTAGATGTTTCAGGACACACCGTACACTTCTCCAGAGTGGCTGTTGGCAATTTACATCCCTCCCATCAGCGTAGCCAGGCTCCCGTTTCTCCATGGCCTGTCCTGCATTTCTGGTTTTGACACTTTATTCAGCATGGCCCTTTTGACCGATGGGAAGCGAGACTTCTTTGTAGCGCTGATTTGCCTTTCCAGGTTGCTTGGTTGGCCAAAAAGGGCGTATGCGTTTTTTCCTGAATATATTCAGGAAAAAAACGCATACGCCCTTTTTGGCCAAGGGCATCATTGTCGAGGTTTTGCCGCTTTTCCTGTGCTTTAAAGGCGATTCGAATCTCCCTCCTGAAATCTGTTTCCTGCAATTCTGCCTTGCTTTCCAATCCTCTTCGTTGCCTTCCCTCAATATATTTGTGGACGAGAGTTATCATTTATAAGTCTGCAGGTTTGTGAATTGCCGTGCCCCTGAGCTCCATTTTTCAACTCGCTTTCTTGGGAGCTGGCCGCAAAAGCGCAGGATTGCTTCAGGCCCTATTCTGGTGCCGGGCGGCAGGCTGAGCCTGTGGTTAATTCTTCTTCCTGATGGGGAAGTAGAGTGACCTGTGCCTGTCCCAACACCTAGAGCTAGTCTCTCATTGGTTCCCACTCTTCCCGTTCATCCTCAGGACAAATTGCAACCTGTACGGAACAGGAGGTTAAAGGTGCTGATTCTCCAAGGAAGGAGATTGCTACTAAAGCGGCTGGAATGGCGAACCCGAGCATAAGGAGATGAGAAATGAGGTGCGTTTTGGAAACCTTTCCCGATCACACGGTGTACCATCTTCTGGGTTTCTCATGCATGTTTTCGATGTAGGAAGATGCCCTTGAACCTGGAGATTTGGGACCCATGGGATGGGAACCACGCAGTATTACTTTAAAGGGTCTGCGTTTCCTCACCCAACCTCACCAAACCTCTCAGCCCCAAGAGTGTCCACCCTTATGTCTCCATCAGCTGTGGGTCTAGATATGGTCAATCCAGGTGGCATCACAGCCCCTGAACGAATTTTAAGAATTTCCCTGTCTTTCACTGTCTTTGTTTCACGGGTTTTTAAAAGTAATTGATTTTTATAATGGGGTTTAGCTGCTTTTCACTTCTGTATTTCTGCCGCTTTACACCCACTTGACTCACTAACAGAGAGATATCAAAACATAGGTTTTAAGATTCTTACTAGTCAGATATATTCTTGGGCGGTGAATAGGGAGTGTTGAGTCCAATTCACTGATCAAGGAGTAGGTCTTGTCTATTACATATTGGGTTTATGGAACGGTATCTGACCTAATTTGAAACCCTTGTTTTATGCATCACCCCACCTCACCTTTCCCGTTAAGCAGCCATAGTGTGTTTTCTAAACGTGGGACTCTGTTCTGTTTTGTAATTCAGTTCAAGGGTAGCGGTTTTTACATTCCCTCTATAAGTGATATCTTATGATAAGTGTCTTTTTCTGTGTGACTTATTTCACTTAGAATCATCGTACCTAAATCCACTCATCATGCTGCTACTAGCCTTATGACGTTGATTTCATGGCTGAGTGATATTCCATTGTACATAAGGACCACAACTTCTTTATCCATTTTTCTCTTTCCTGGGATATTTAAGGTGTAACGAAGTGGAGGTTCTTGTCAACAGAGCAGCCCTAAACTTTGGGGTGCCTGTGTCTTGCTGATTTTTAGTTTTCCCAATTTATACGCCCATGAGTGGAAGTGCCCTATGTTCTCTAAGCTGAGTTTTTTAGATGTTTCAGGACACACCGTACACTTCTCCAGAGTGGCTGTTGGCAATTTACATCCCGCCCATCAGCGTTGCCAGGCTCCCGTTTCTCCATGGCCTGTCCTGCATTTCTGGTTTTGAAACTTTATTCAGCATGGCCCTTTTGACCGATGGGAAGCGAGACTTCTTGGTTGCGCTGATTTGCCTTTCCAGGTTGCTTGGTTGGCCAAAAAGGGCGTATGCGTTTTTTCCTGAATATATTCGGGAAAAAAAGCATACGCCCTTTTTGGCCAAGGGCATCATTGTCGAGGTTTTGCCGCTTTTCCTGTGCTTTAAAGGCGATTCGAATCTCCCTCCTGAAATCTGTTTCCTGCCATTCTGCCTTGCTTTCCAATCCTCTTCGTTGCCTTCCCTCAATATATTTGTGGACGAGAGTTATCATTTATAAGTCTGCAGGTTTGTGAATGGCAGTGCCCATGAGCTCCATTTTTCAACTCGCTTTCTTGGGAGCTGGCCGCAAAAGCGCAGGATTGCTTCAGGCCCTATTCTGGTCCCGGGCGGCAGGCTGAACCTGTGGTTAATTCTTCTTCCTGATGGGGAAGTAGAGTGACCTGTGCCTGTCCCAACACCTAGAGTTAGTCTCTCATTGGTTCCCACTCTTCCCGTTCATCCTCAGGACAAATTGCAACCTGTACGGAACAGGAGGTTAAAGGTGCTGATTCTCCAAGGAGGGAGATTGCTACTAAAGCGGCTGGAATGGCGAACCTGAGCACAAGGAGATGAGAAATGAGGTGCGTTTTGGAAACCTTTCCCAATCACACGGTGTACCATCTTCTGGGTTTCTCATGCATGTTTTCGATGTAGGAAGATGCCCTTGAACCTGGAGATTTGGGACCCATGGGATGGATATCACGCAGTATTACTTTAAAGGGTCTGTGTTTCCTCACCCAACCTCACCAAACCTCTCAGCCCCAAGAGTGTCCACCCTTATGTCTCAACCAGCTGTGGGTCTAGATATGGTCAATCCAGGTGGCATCACAGCCAGTGAACGAATTTTGTAAGAATTTCTCTCTCTTTCACTGTCTTTGTTTCACGGGTTTTTAAAAGTAATTGATTTTTATAATGGGGTTTAGCTGCTTTTTACTGCTGTGTTTATGCCGCTTTACACCCACTTGACTCACTTACAGATAGATATCAATACATAGGTTTTAAGATTCTTACTAGTCAGATATATTCTTGGGCGGTGAATAGGGGGTGTTGGGTCCAATTCACTGAGCAAGGAGTAGGTCTTGTCTATTACATATTGGGTTTATGGAACGGTATCTGAGCTAATTTGAAACCCTTGTTTTATGCATCACCCCACCTCACCTTTCCCGTTAAGCAGCCATAGTGTGTTTTCTAAACGTGGGACTCTGTTCTGTTTTGCAATTCAGTTCAAGGGTATCGGTTTTTACATTCCCTCTATAAGTGGTATCTTATGATAAGTGTCTTTTTCTGTGTGACTTATTTCACTTAGAATCGTCGTACCTAAATCCACTCATCATGCTGCTACTAGCCTTATGACGTTGATTTCATGGCTGAGTGATATTCCATTGTACATAAGGACCACAACTTCTGTATCCATTTTTCTCTTTCCTGGGATATTTAAGGTGTAACGAAGTGGAGGTTCTTGTCAACAGAGCAGCCCTAAACTTTGGGGTGCCTGTGTCTTGCTGATTTTTAGTTTTCCCTATTTATACGCCCATGAGTGGAAGTGCCCTGTGCTCTCTAAGCTGAGTTTCTTAGATGTTTCAGGACACACCGTACACTTCTCCAGAGTGGCTGTTGGCAATTTACATCCCTCCCATCAGCGTAGCCAGGCTCCCGTTTCTCCATGGCCTGTCCTGCATTTCTGGTTTTGACACTTTATTCAGCATGGCCCTTTTGACCGATGGGAAGCGAGACTTCTTTGTAGCGCTGATTTGCCTTTCCAGGTTGCTTGGTTGGCCAAAAAGGGCGTATGCGTTTTTTCCTGAATATATTCAGGAAAAAAACGCATACGCCCTTTTTGGCCAAGGGCATCATTGTCGAGGTTTTGCCGCTTTTCCTGTGCTTTAAAGGCGATTCGAATCTCCCTCCTGAAATCTGTTTCCTGCAATTCTGCCTTGCTTTCCAATCCTCTTCGTTGCCTTCCCTCAATATATTTGTGGACGAGAGTTATCATTTATAAGTCTGCAGGTTTGTGAATTGCAGTGCCCCTGAGCTCCATTTTTCAACTCGCTTTCTTGGGAGCTGGCCGCAAAAGCGCAGGATTGCTTCAGGCCCTATTCTGGTGCCGGGCGGCAGGCTGAGCCTGTGGTTAATTCTTCTTCCTGATGGGGAAGTAGAGTGACCTGTGCCTGTCCCAACACCTAGAGCTAGTCTCTCATTGGTTCCCACTCTTCCCGTTCATCCTCAGGACAAATTGCAACCTGTACGGAACAGGAGGTTAAAGGTGCTGATTCTCCAAGGAAGGAGATTGCTACTAAAGCGGCTGGAATGGCGAACCCGAGCATAAGGAGATGAGAAATGAGGTGCGTTTTGGAAACCTTTCCCGATCACACGGTGTACCATCTTCTGGGTTTCTCATGCATGTTTTCGATGTAGGAAGATGCCCTTGAACCTGGAGATTTGGGACCCATGGGATGGGAACCACGCAGTATTACTTTAAAGGGTCTGCGTTTCCTCACCCAACCTCACCAAACCTCTCAGCCCCAAGAGTGTCCACCCTTATGTCTCCATCAGCTGTGGGTCTAGATATGGTCAATCCAGGTGGCATCACAGCCCCTGAACGAATTTTAAGAATTTCCCTGTCTTTCACTGTCTTTGTTTCACGGGTTTTTAAAAGTAATTGATTTTTATAATGGGGTTTAGCTGCTTTTCACTTCTGTATTTCTGCCGCTTTACACCCACTTGACTCACTAACAGAGAGATATCAAAACATAGGTTTTAAGATTCTTACTAGTCAGATATATTCTTGGGCGGTGAATAGGGAGTGTTGAGTCCAATTCACTGATCAAGGAGTAGGTCTTGTCTATTACATATTGGGTTTATGGAACGGTATCTGACCTAATTTGAAACCCTTGTTTTATGCATCACCCCACCTCACCTTTCCCGTTAAGCAGCCATAGTGTGTTTTCTAAACGTGGGACTCTGTTCTGTTTTGTAATTCAGTTCAAGGGTAGCGGTTTTTACATTCCCTCTATAAGTGATATCTTATGATAAGTGTCTTTTTCTGTGTGACTTATTTCACTTAGAATCATCGTACCTAAATCCACTCATCATGCTGCTACTAGCCTTATGACGTTGATTTCATGGCTGAGTGATATTCCATTGTACATAAGGACCACAACTTCTTTATCCATTTTTCTCTTTCCTGGGATATTTAAGGTGTAACGAAGTGGAGGTTCTTGTCAACAGAGCAGCCCTAAACTTTGGGGTGCCTGTGTCTTGCTGATTTTTAGTTTTCCCAATTTATACGCCCATGAGTGGAAGTGCCCTATGTTCTCTAAGCTGAGTTTTTTAGATGTTTCAGGACACACCGTACACTTCTCCAGAGTGGCTGTTGGCAATTTACATCCCGCCCATCAGCGTTGCCAGGCTCCCGTTTCTCCATGGCCTGTCCTGCATTTCTGGTTTTGAAACTTTATTCAGCATGGCCCTTTTGACCGATGGGAAGCGAGACTTCTTGGTTGCGCTGATTTGCCTTTCCAGGTTGCTTGGTTGGCCAAAAAGGGCGTATGCGTTTTTTCCTGAATATATTCGGGAAAAAAAGCATACGCCCTTTTTGGCCAAGGGCATCATTGTCGAGGTTTTGCCGCTTTTCCTGTGCTTTAAAGGCGATTCGAATCTCCCTCCTGAAATCTGTTTCCTGCCATTCTGCCTTGCTTTCCAATCCTCTTCGTTGCCTTCCCTCAATATATTTGTGGACGAGAGTTATCATTTATAAGTCTGCAGGTTTGTGAATGGCAGTGCCCATGAGCTCCATTTTTCAACTCGCTTTCTTGGGAGCTGGCCGCAAAAGCGCAGGATTGCTTCAGGCCCTATTCTGGTCCCGGGCGGCAGGCTGAACCTGTGGTTAATTCTTCTTCCTGATGGGGAAGTAGAGTGACCTGTGCCTGTCCCAACACCTAGAGTTAGTCTCTCATTGGTTCCCACTCTTCCCGTTCATCCTCAGGACAAATTGCAACCTTTACGGAACAGGAGGTTAAAGGTGCTGATTCTCCAAGGAGGGAGATTGCTACTAAAGCGGCTGGAATGGCGAACCTGAGCACAAGGAGATGAGAAATGAGGTGCGTTTTGGAAACCTTTCCCAATCACACGGTGTACCATCTTCTGGGTTTCTCATGCATGTTTTCGATGTAGGAAGATGCCCTTGAACCTGGAGATTTGGGACCCATGGGATGGATATCACGCAGTATTACTTTAAAGGGTCTGCGTTTCCTCACCCAACCTCACCAAACCTCTCAGCCCCAAGAGTGTCCACCCTTATGTCTCAACCAGCTGTGGGTCTAGATATGGTCAATCCAGGTGGCATCACAGCCAGTGAACGAATTTTGTAAGAATTTCTCTCTCTTTCACTGTCTTTGTTTCACGGGTTTTTAAAAGTAATTGATTTTTATAATGGGGTTTAGCTGCTTTTTACTGCTGTGTTTATGCCGCTTTACACCCACTTGACTCACTTACAGATAGATATCAATACATAGGTTTTAAGATTCTTACTAGTCAGATATATTCTTGGGCGGTGAATAGGGGGTGTTGGGTCCAATTCACTGAGCAAGGAGTAGGTCTTGTCTATTACATATTGGGTTTATGGAACGGTATCTGAGCTAATTTGAAACCCTTGTTTTATGCATCACCCCACCTCACCTTTCCCGTTAAGCAGCCATAGTGTGTTTTCTAAACGTGGGACTCTGTTCTGTTTTGCAATTCAGTTCAAGGGTATCGGTTTTTACATTCCCTCTATAAGTGGTATCTTATGATAAGTGTCTTTTTCTGTGTGACTTATTTCACTTAGAATCGTCGTACCTAAATCCACTCATCATGCTGCTACTAGCCTTATGACGTTGATTTCATGGCTGAGTGATATTCCATTGTACATAAGGACCACAACTTCTGTATCCATTTTTCTCTTTCCTGGGATATTTAAGGTGTAACGAAGTGGAGGTTCTTGTCAACAGAGCAGCCCTAAACTTTGGGGTGCCTGTGTCTTGCTGATTTTTAGTTTTCCCTATTTATACGCCCATGAGTGGAAGTGCCCTGTGCTCTCTAAGCTGAGTTTCTTAGATGTTTCAGGACACACCGTACACTTCTCCAGAGTGGCTGTTGGCAATTTACATCCCTCCCATCAGCGTAGCCAGGCTCCCGTTTCTCCATGGCCTGTCCTGCATTTCTGGTTTTGACACTTTATTCAGCATGGCCCTTTTGACCGATGGGAAGCGAGACTTCTTTGTAGCGCTGATTTGCCTTTCCAGGTTGCTTGGTTGGCCAAAAAGGGCGTATGCGTTTTTTCCTGAATATATTCAGGAAAAAAACGCATACGCCCTTTTTGGCCAAGGGCATCATTGTCGAGGTTTTGCCGCTTTTCCTGTGCTTTAAAGGCGATTCGAATCTCCCTCCTGAAATCTGTTTCCTGCAATTCTGCCTTGCTTTCCAATCCTCTTCGTTGCCTTCCCTCAATATATTTGTGGACGAGAGTTATCATTTATAAGTCTGCAGGTTTGTGAATTGCAGTGCCCCTGAGCTCCATTTTTCAACTCGCTTTCTTGGGAGCTGGCCGCAAAAGCGCAGGATTGCTTCAGGCCCTATTCTGGTGCCGGGCGGCAGGCTGAGCCTGTGGTTAATTCTTCTTCCTGATGGGGAAGTAGAGTGACCTGTGCCTGTCCCAACACCTAGAGCTAGTCTCTCATTGGTTCCCACTCTTCCCGTTCATCCTCAGGACAAATTGCAACCTGTACGGAACAGGAGGTTAAAGGTGCTGATTCTCCAAGGAAGGAGATTGCTACTAAAGCGGCTGGAATGGCGAACCCGAGCATAAGGAGATGAGAAATGAGGTGCGTTTTGGAAACCTTTCCCGATCACACGGTGTACCATCTTCTGGGTTTCTCATGCATGTTTTCGATGTAGGAAGATGCCCTTGAACCTGGAGATTTGGGACCCATGGGATGGGAACCACGCAGTATTACTTTAAAGGGTCTGCGTTTCCTCACCCAACCTCACCAAACCTCTCAGCCCCAAGAGTGTCCACCCTTATGTCTCCATCAGCTGTGGGTCTAGATATGGTCAATCCAGGTGGCATCACAGCCCCTGAACGAATTTTAAGAATTTCCCTGTCTTTCACTGTCTTTGTTTCACGGGTTTTTAAAAGTAATTGATTTTTATAATGGGGTTTAGCTGCTTTTCACTTCTGTATTTCTGCCGCTTTACACCCACTTGACTCACTAACAGAGAGATATCAAAACATAGGTTTTAAGATTCTTACTAGTCAGATATATTCTTGGGCGGTGAATAGGGAGTGTTGAGTCCAATTCACTGATCAAGGAGTAGGTCTTGTCTATTACATATTGGGTTTATGGAACGGTATCTGACCTAATTTGAAACCCTTGTTTTATGCATCACCCCACCTCACCTTTCCCGTTAAGCAGCCATAGTGTGTTTTCTAAACGTGGGACTCTGTTCTGTTTTGTAATTCAGTTCAAGGGTAGCGGTTTTTACATTCCCTCTATAAGTGATATCTTATGATAAGTGTCTTTTTCTGTGTGACTTATTTCACTTAGAATCATCGTACCTAAATCCACTCATCATGCTGCTACTAGCCTTATGACGTTGATTTCATGGCTGAGTGATATTCCATTGTACATAAGGACCACAACTTCTTTATCCATTTTTCTCTTTCCTGGGATATTTAAGGTGTAACGAAGTGGAGGTTCTTGTCAACAGAGCAGCCCTAAACTTTGGGGTGCCTGTGTCTTGCTGATTTTTAGTTTTCCCAATTTATACGCCCATGAGTGGAAGTGCCCTATGTTCTCTCAGCTGAGTTTTTTAGATGTTTCAGGACACACCGTACACTTCTCCAGAGTGGCTGTTGGCAATTTACATCCCGCCCATCAGCGTTGCCAGGCTCCCGTTTCTCCATGGCCTGTCCTGCATTTCTGGTTTTGAAACTTTATTCAGCATGGCCCTTTTGACCGATGGGAAGCGAGACTTCTTGGTTGCGCTGATTTGCCTTTCCAGGTTGCTTGGTTGGCCAAAAAGGGCGTATGCGTTTTTTCCTGAATATATTCGGGAAAAAAAGCATACGCCCTTTTTGGCCAAGGGCATCATTGTCGAGGTTTTGCCGCTTTTCCTGTGCTTTAAAGGCGATTCGAATCTCCCTCCTGAAATCTGTTTCCTGCCATTCTGCCTTGCTTTCCAATCCTCTTCGTTGCCTTCCCTCAATATATTTGTGGACGAGAGTTATCATTTATAAGTCTGCAGGTTTGTGAATGGCAGTGCCCCTGAGCTCCATTTTTCAACTCGCTTTCTTGGGAGCTGGCCGCAAAAGCGCAGGATTGCTTCAGGCCCTATTCTGGTCCCGGGCGGCAGGCTGAACCTGTGGTTAATTCTTCTTCCTGATGGGGAAGTAGAGTGACCTGTGCCTGTCCCAACACCTAGAGTTAGTCTCTCATTGGTTCCCACTCTTCCCGTTCATCCTCAGGACAAATTGCAACCTGTACGGAACAGGAGGTTAAAGGTGCTGATTCTCCAAGGAGGGAGATTGCTACTAAAGCGGCTGGAATGGCGAACCTGAGCACAAGGAGATGAGAAATGAGGTGCGTTTTGGAAACCTTTCCCAATCACACGGTGTACCATCTTCTGGGTTTCTCATGCATGTTTTCGATGTAGGAAGATGCCCTTGAACCTGGAGATTTGGGACCCATGGGATGGATATCACGCAGTATTACTTTAAAGGGTCTGCGTTTCCTCACCCAACCTCACCAAACCTCTCAGCCCTAAGAGAGTCCACCCTTATGTCTCAACCAGCTGTGGGTCTAGATATGGTCAATCCAGGTGGCATCACAGCCAGTGAACGAATTTTGTAAGAATTTCTCTCTCTTTCACTGTCTTTGTTTCACGGGTTTTTAAAAGTAATTGATTTTTAAAATGGGGTTTAGCTGCTTTTCACTTCTGTGTTTCTGCCGCTTTACACCCACTTGACTCACTAACAGAGAGATATCAAAACATAGGTTTTAAGATTCTTACTAGTCAGATATATTCTTGGGCGGTGAATAGGGGGTGTTGAGTCCAATTCACTGATCAAGGAGTAGGTCTTGTCTATTACATATCGGGTTTATGGAACGGTATCTGAGCTAATTTGAAACCCTTGTTTTATGCATCACCCCACCTCACCTTTCCCGTTAAGCAGCCATAGTGTGTTTTCTAAACGTGTGACTCTGTTCTGTTTTGTAATTCAGTTCAAGGGTAGCGGTTTTTACATTCCCTCTATAAGGGATATATTATGATAAGTGTCTTTTTCTGTGTGACTTATTTCACTTAGAATCGTCATACCTAAATCCACTCATCATGCTGCTACTAGCCTTATGACCTTGATTTCATGGCTGAATGATATTCCATTGTACATAAGGACCACAACTTCTTTCTCCATTTTTCTGTTTCCTGGGATATTTAAGGTGTAACGAAGTGGAGGTTCTTGTCAACAGAGCAGCCCTAAACTTTGGGGTGCCTGTGTCTTGCTGATTTTTAGTTTTCCCAATTTATAAGCCCATGAGTGGAAGTGCCCTATGCTCTCTAAGCTGAGTTGTCTAGATGTTTCAGGACACACCGTACATTTCTCCAGAGTGGCTGTTGGCAATTTACATCCCGCCCATCAGCGTAGCCAGGCTCCCGTTTCTCCATGGCCTGTCCTGCATTTCTGATTTTGACACTTTTTTCAGCATGGCCCTTTTGACCGATGGGAAGCGAGACTTCTTTGTAGCGCTGATTTGCCTTTCCAGGTTGCTTGGTTGGCCAAAAAGGGCGTATGCGTTTTTTCCTGAATATATTCAGGAAAAAACGCATACGCCCTTTTTGGCCAAGGGCATCATTGTCGAGGTTTTGCCACTTTTCCTGTGCTTTAAAGGCGATTCGAATCTACCTCCTGAAATTTGTTTCCTGCAATTCGGCCTTGCTTTCATATCGTCTTTGTTGCCTTCCCTCAATATATTTTTAGACGAGAGTGACCATTTATAATTCTGCATGTTTGTGAATTGCAGTGCCCCTTAGCTCCATTTTGCAACTCGCTTTTTTGTGAGCTGGCTGCAAAACCGCAGGATTCCTTTAGGCCTTATACTGGTTCCGTGGGGCAGGCTGAGCCTGTGGTTAATTCTTCTTTTTGATTTGAAATTAGAGTGACCTGTGCCTGTCTGAACATCTAGGTCTTGTCTCTCATTGTTTCTCCTCCTTCCCCTTCATTCTCTGGACAAATTCCAAAGTCTGTGCAGCAGGATGTTGAAGATGCTGACATCCTCAAGTGTGGAGAATGTTAGGAAAGAGGCTGGAGGTGTTAACCCGACAACCAGGGGATTAGGAGATGAGGTGCCTTTCCCAAAATCTTCCTGATCCCACCGTGTACCATCTTCTGGGTGTCACAGGCATGTTTTAGCTGTAGGAAAGGTCCCATGTATGTAAGGAGAACACCAGGGATTTTTTCAAATCAGTGTCTCCCCGAACCCCAATCTGGGGAATTTTTAAGCTACTGGTACATGTATGTTCATTAAGGGACGGGGCTGTAGGCAGAGTCCGAACTTTAGAGGATTGAAGTCTTAATGGTCAGAAACGCTCACCATCGGCCTCCTTTAGTTTCCATTTTATCTGTAGTTGATAGATGATGTCGATATATATATCTATTGTTTTTCAGATTATTTCCCCATAGGGGTTATTACAAAATATTGAGTATAGTTCCCTGTGCTATACAGCAGTTCCTTGTTGATGATATATTTTATACATAGCAGTGTGTATATGTTAATCCGAAACTGTTAATTTATCCCTCCTCCCACCTTTCCCCTTTGGTAATAAAAAAATACAAGATTTTATACTTCTCAGAAATCTAGGAGCTGAAAGAGAGGTATCATTTTCAATGGAAAATCATTCAAAACATGATTGAAACTTCAGCCAAGATTAGTAGATCCACATCCTTGGAAAGAAATCACTGCATTTCTCTAATGTTGACCTGACAAATATGACAAACCCTTCCACTGAACTTGCTTATAATAAAGTGATGGAAATATCAAATGGAAGTGTTACAAATACCTTAGTTTACACGAGCCTTATACACTGCTCTATGTTAACTACAGTTTGGCTCACACATCTGTTCATTGAAGTTACAATATTTGGCTCACACATCTGTTCATTGAAGTTACAATATTTGGCTCACACATCTGTTCATTGAAGTTACAATGTTCTCAAATTCTGTTACTGATCCTGCAGAGTCGGCCCCAACAAGGGTCCCCCTGCCCAGTGTCATTGGAGCCAACAGATCGAGACTGAGTTTGGTTCAGAAGCAAAGGAAAACTTTATATTTTGATCAGAGAATGAAGAGGTGAGAGCGTGCGCTCCCCCGCGGGCTGTGGGCCGGGCTGCTGTGTAGGGATCCCGTCAGCGTCAGCAGGAGGGACAGGGCGGAGCTCTCGAGGGCTGGGTTGGCTGGAGCTCAGGCTCTATGTGGCGGAGTCTGCACAGGGCCCCGAGAGCTGAGGTGTCGGCCCAGCCATTTTGCACTAGGAAATCGGGTCTGAAGTGCCAGGTGTGGGACCTCTGCCTGTGGAAACCTAGGAGCAAGTGAAATTAGAAAAAGCACAAAGGAAAAAAAGGTTATAGTTTATTTTATTGCCCAGATTCTATTTTTATCTCCCAGGAATTTTTAATGGGCTTTGCCGGTGACAAACCCCTCCTCTGCCTCTTGTCCCATTCCACATTCTTGGGGCGCTGAGGGTGCAGACACCTCTTCTGTAAATGCTTCGTGCTGAGTTGGGTGTCTTCATACCTGGGGGGAGGGGCAGGACTTCTCCCCAGCAGCCTCCAGGTGAGGTTGATTGTCCCGAGGCCTCCTCCCTCACTGCTTGTCTGCCTGAGCACCAGCGTTGGAAGTTTTATAGATTCTAATGACCTTTAAGGGTCCAGGAAAGAGATGCGCAGGGACGCTGGGGGGGCCGGTTTTACCCTGCTCCACATTGGTTCGGACCCCTTAGGCTGACGGTTTCTGCCAGCCTAGATGCTCTGACCAGTAGTCTGTGCTTTCTTCAGTTAGGCCACTGAATTAACGTACAAACAGCACCAGGTGTCAGAGCCCTGCCTGCTCAACTCCCAGACAGTCCAGGGCCGGTGGTGATCCAGGACCATGACGGCCACTCAGTCACCGCCCTTTTGAAGTAACCAGGAGTACATCTGGTCTCATTGGCCGCCATCACCGTGGTGTCTGTAGGCTTTTCTATGGTGGCAGCATTATTTACGGGTCCCCTGCCAGGTTTATTAGGTCCGCTCTGGGTGCAGTAAGTCCTGCAAGCAATAGTCTGTTCTTTTGGGGCACACTCTTGTGGTTTTCTGAGAGAAGCTCCAGGTCAAGTGATGGTCACACGAGTCGTCATGGGGGCCTTTTGTCCCAGGTTGTCTCTCTGGAGGTTGGAGTTGGAGGGCCTCCTCACTCGAGGTCATTGTGCCCACGGAGCGATCCCTGCAACTTCAGGGCATGGTGGGTGTTTAGGATCACCAAGTGGCGTCATTTACCCTTAGGAGGGAGCTGGCCTTGCGGGCTGTTCATTTCCAGGTTTTTAGATACCCCCAGTATCCTGGTCAGGTGGGGTGGCTGGCCAATGCCTGGAGGGCATTCTTGCGTTGTTCCATTTCAAGTGGTCCCAGTTTTGGCACTAAAACTCCAAGGGCGATTCGCCTTCGACTAGGAATGTAAAGGTCAAAGGGTTTAGCTAAATTAGGGAGGTCCAGGGCAAGGGTCTGAATTGACTGCTCTTTCCATTCTTGAAAGGCCGCTTCTGGATTCTATTCAAAAGGATCATCATCTTTTCCTTTCAGTGTTTCATATAGAGGCCCAGGTATTAGACTGTAGTTAGGGATCCAGATGCAGCAAACCCCAGTCTCCCCAGGAACCCCTAAGCTGTCTTCTAGTTTTAGGAAGGGTGAGGCTGCAAATGGCTTCTTCCCTTTCCTGGGATGGGCTTCTCCGATCTTCTGTGAGAATGAAGCCCAGGCAGGTCACCTTCGTCTGTGATATTTGAGCCTTTTTCTTGGACACCTTCTATCTTTTATTGGCTAGGTAGTCCAGAGGCCTCCTTAGTAGGGCTGGCGATCAGAATGTCGTCAGCATATTTTTTTAAAATTTATTTATTTATTATTTATGGCTGTGTTGTGTCTTCGTTTCTGTGTGAGGGCTTTCTCTAGTTGCGGCAAGCGGGGGCCACTCTTCATCGCGGTGTGCGGGCCTCTCACTATCGCAGCCTCTCTTATTGTGGAGCAAGGCTCCAGACGCGCAGGCTCAATAATTGTGGCTCACGGGCCTATTTGCTCCGCGGCATATGGGATCTTCTCAGACCAGGGCTCGAACCTGTGTCCCCTGCATTGGCAGGCATATTCTCAACCACTGCGCCACCAGGGAAGCCCAGGATGTCGTCTGCATATTGAAGGAGGGTTCACTTCTCCAGAGGTAGATCTTTTAGGGTTTTAGCTAACGTTTCCCCAAAGATGGTGTGGGAATTTTTGAACCCCTGGGGCAGGACGGCCAAGCAGTATTGTTTTTGTTGTATGTTGAGTCCTGCCACTCACAGCCAAAATTTCTTGTGACTCTGGGACTAATGGAATACAGAAGAAGGCATCATTGAAGTCTAATACAGAATACCATGTCCTGGTGGATGGTAGAATGGCCAGCAGGGTGTAGGAATTAGGAACTACTGGATGTATATCCTCTGTGGCTTCACTGACTGTCCTGGCGTCCTTTACCAGGTCCCCAGTAGCCCACGGGGCTCTCATTGTCAGGCCCCTCCCAGGATATGGAGCTCACCTGGGCAGGTAGCCAGCAGCCCAGTGGGCTCTCGTGGTCAGGCCCCTCCCAGGATATGGAGCTCACCTGTGCAGGTACCCAGCAGCCCACGGGGCTCTCGTGGTCAGGCCCCTCCCAGGATATGGAGCTCACCTGGGCAGGTACCCAGCAGCCCACAGGGCTCTCGTGGTCAGGCCCCTCCCAGGATATGGAGCTCACCTGGGCAGGTACCCAGCAGCTCACGGGGCTCTCGTGGGCAGGCCCCTCCCTGGATACGGAGCTCACCTGGGCAGGTACCCAGCAGCTCACGGGGCTCTCGTGGGCAGGCCCCTCCCTGGATATGGAGCTCCCGTGGACAGGTACCCCGGCAGAGCTGGGCACACAGGAACCGTGCACATAGCCCTCATTGCAGAGCACCCCCAGCACACCTGTCGCTCAGAGCTGACACAGAGCACCTCAGAGCAGGGCTTGAACTAACAAACAGCAGCTCCGACATGTCTGTGACCCTAGGCTTCACTCTGTGCGGCCTCCCTCCACCTGGTCTTCCAGGGGCTTCCACTGCAGCCGGGGCACCAGGCCTCTGTCTCCACCCACCAACCCTCCTCTCCCTGACTCCTGGGTTCCTCTCATTAGGAGAGGGTCTTCTTGAAGTTGTCTTCCACTCATGGACCAGATAAAATGATTAGAAAACAAGCCAGGGCTGCCACCCCTTGGCTGTCCTGACTATCGGGACCCTACACCTGTTCCTTGGATCTGGCCGGTGCAGCAAGGCCCATTATCTGCAACTCTGAGCCCCTGAGGGGCGAGGATTGGCTGACCTGGGCAGCCTGACCTGGCCGGCCAGCCCTTCCCAGGTGTGCCTGGGTTGAGGTCAATATAAATACCCCTCCAGGCAGCAAAAGCCTCTGCAGCTGTGCCTGACGCCATATTCTCTGCCCCGTCAGCAGTCTCGGGGTTGTGCTGGTGGGAGGGAGTAGGGCCCAGGGCTCTATGAGTGGCCCCGTGTGAGTGGGGCTCTGCTGGACTTTCTGCAGGATTTGCCGGGCTGCCACCTGCTAAAGAAGACGATGTGTCACCAATAACTGCTGCTGGAATTTCTCCCCGGGCAGAGGTGAGGAAGGAAAAAAGCAGTGGGGACCGGGACAGGAGGGGTACCTCAGGCAGGGAAATGGAAAGCTTCCAGAAGAGCGCCCGGGGCCAGGACCATCCAGGCTGGCCTGCAGGCACCAAGTCGGCCTGCGTGCTGTCGCTGGTGTGACTCCAAGCCCTTTCCTCTAGGCTTTAAAGTCTTTGCACACATTCAGGTGTTTTACCTGGGAAGGGTGGGAAAAGTTCAGCAGCAGCTGGCCTGAGGCTCAGCTCACGTTTACTCAGACACCTCCTCACGGTCCCCCAGCTTTGCAATGAGGACGCTCCTTGCGGGGGAGCTGCTGGCTGCATGGGAGACGATTCCCCACCTCTGACCAACTTCAGAATTGTTTACCACTGGAGCAAGTGCCCTGATAGGGTTTTCCTCAGTATGACCAGTGGGTTCTGTTTTTTTTTTTTCTTTTTTGGTTCAAGGTAAGTTTTATTCCTCTTTTTGTATTTATAGATATAAGCATGGAAATAATTCATTCATATAAATACGTCTATGGGAAGGACAGAACTTTTTTTTCTGTTTTATGTTTTTAAATATTATTTTTTAATTTTTAAATTTTATTTTATTCATTTTTTTATACAGCAGGTTCTTATTGGTTATCTATTTTATACATATAAGTGTATATATGTCAATCCCAGGCTCGCAATTCATCCCACCACAACCACCCTGCCACTTTCTCCCCTTGGTGACCATACATTTGTTCTCTACATCTGTGTCTCTATTTCTGCCTTGCAAACCGGTTCATCTGTACCATTTTTCTAGGTTCCACATGTATGCGTTAATATACGATATTTGTTTTTCTTTTTCTGACTTACTTCACTCTGTATGACAGTCTCTAGATCTTTCCACGTCTCTACAAATGACCCAATTTCATTCCTTTTTATGGCTGAGTAATATTCCATTTTATATATGTACCACATATTTTCCATTTGTCTATCTATGGGCATTTAGGTTGCTTCCATGACCTGGCTATTGTAAATAGTGCTGCAATGAACATTGTGGTGAATGTGACTTTTTGAATTATGGTTTTCTCTGGGTATATGCCCAGTAGTGGGATTGCTGGGTCATATGGTAATCCTATTTTTAGTTTTTTAAGGAACCTCCATACTGTTCTCCATAGTGACTGTATCAATTTACATTCCCACAAATAGTGTAAGAAGGTTCCCTTTTCTCCACACCCTCTCCAGCATTTGTTGTTTGTAGATTTTCTGATGATGCCCATTCTAACTTGTGTGAGGTGATACCTCATTGTAGTTTTGGTTTATATTTCTCTAATAATTAGTGATGTTGAGCAGCTTTTCATGTGCTTCTTGGCCATCTGTATGTCTTCTCGGGACAAATGTCTATTTACGTCATCTGCCCATTTTTGGATTGGGTTGTTTGTTTTTTTACTGTTGAGCTGCATGTGCTGTTTATATATATTGGAGATTAATCCTTTGTCCATTGATTCGTTTGCAAATATTTTCTCCCATTCTGAGGTTGTCTTTTCGTCTTGTTTGTAGTTTCCTTTGATTTGCAAAAGCTTTTAGGTTTCATTTGCTCCCCTTTGTTTATTTTTGTTTTTTATTCCATTACTCTAGTAGGTGGATCAAAAAAGATCTTGTTGTGATTTTTGTCAAAGAGTATTCTTCCTATGTTTTCCTCTAAGAGTTTTAGAGTGTCCGGTCTTACATTTCGGTCTCTAATCCATTTTGAGTTTATTTTTTGTGTATGGTGTTAGGGAGTGTTCTAATTTCATTCTTTTACATGTAGTTGTCCATTTTTCCCAGCACCACTTATTGAAGAGACTGTCTTTTCTCCATTGTATATCCTTGCCTCCTTTGTCATAAATTAGTGGACCATAGGTGTGTAGGTTTATCTCTGGGCTTTCTTTTTTTTTCCTTTTACATCTTTATTGGAGTATCATTGCTTTACAATTGTGTGTTAGTTTCTGCTGTATAAAAAAGTGAATCAGCTATACATATACATATAACACCATATCCACTCCCTCTTGCACCTCCCTCTCACTCCCTTATCCCACCCCTTTAGGTGGTCACAAAGCACCGAGCTGATCTCCCTGTGCTATGTGGCTGCTTCCCAGTAGCTATCAATTTTACATTTGATAGTGTATATATGTCCATACCACTCTCTCACTTTGTCCCAGCTTACACTTCCCCCTCCCCATGTCCTCAAGTCCTTTCTCTACGTCGGTGTCCTTAATCCTTTCCTGCCCCTAGGTTTTTCATAAACTTTTTTTCTTTTAGATTCCATATATATGTGTTAGCATACGGTATTTGTTTTTCTCTTTCTGACTTACTTCACTCTGCAGGACAGACTCTAGATCCATCCACCTCACTACAAATAACTCAGTTTCGTTTCTTTTTATGGCTGAATAATGTTCCATTGTATATATGTGCCACATCTTCTTTATCCAGTTATCTGTTGATGGACACTTAGGTTGCTTCCATGTCCTGGCTATTGTAAATAGAGCTACAATGAACATTGTGGTACATGACTCTTTTTGAATTATGGTTTTCTCAGGGTAAATGTCCAGTAGTGGGATTGCTGGGTTGTATGGTTGTTCTATTTTTAGTTTTTAAGGAACCCCCATACCGTTCTCCCTAGTGGCTATATCAATTTACATTCCCACCAACAGTGCAAGACGGTTCCCTTTTCTCCAATAAATGCTTCTCCAGCATTTATTGTTGGTAGAATTTTTGATGATGGCCATTCTGACTGGTGTGAGGTGATACCTCATTGTAGTTTTGATTTGCATTTCTCTAATAATTAGTGATGTTCAACATCCTTTCATGTGTTTGTTGGCAACCTGTATATCTTCTTTGGAGAAATGTCTATTTAGGTCTTCTGCCCATTTTTGGATTGGGTTGTTTGGTTTTGTGATATTGAGCTACAGGAGCTGCTTTTTGGAGGTTAATCCTTTGCCATTTGCTTCATTTGAAAATATTTTCTCCCATTCTGATGGTTTTCTTTTCATCTTGCTTATGTTTTCCTTTGCTGTGCAAAGATTTTAAATTTCATTAAGTCCCATTTTTTTATTTTTGTTTTTATTTCCATTTCTCTAGGAGGTGGGTCAAAAAGGATCTTGCTGTGATTTATGTCATAGACTGTTCTGCTTATGTTTTCCTCTAAGAGTTTTATAGTGGCTGGTCTTACATTTAGGTCTCTAATCCATTTAGAGTTTATTTTTGTATATGGTGTTAGGGAGTGTTCTAATTTCATTCTTTTACATGTAGCTGTCCAGTTTTCCCAGCACCACTTACTGAAGACACTGTCTTTTCTCCATTGTATACCCTTGCCTCCTTTGTCATAGATTAGTGGACCATAGGTACGTGGGTTTATCTCTGTGCTTTCTATCCTGTTCTCTTGATCTATATTTCTGTTTTTGTGCCACTACCATATTATCTTGATTACTGTAGCTTTGTAATATAGTCTGAAGTCTGGAAGTCTGATTCCTCCAGCTCTTTTTTTCCCCCTCAAGACTGCTTTGGCTATCCGGGGTCTTTTGTGTCTCCCTACAATTTTTAAGATTTTTTTTTCTAGTTCTGTAGAAAATGCCATTGGTAATTTGATAGGGATTGCATTGAATCTGTAGATTGCTTTGGGTAGTATAGTCATTTTCACAATATTGATTCTTCTAATCCAAGAACATGGTATATGTCTCCATCTGTTTATATCATCTTTGATTTCTTTCATCAGTGTCTTATAGTTTTCTGAGTACAGGTCTTTTACTTCCTTAGGTAGGTTTATTCCTAGGTATTTTATTTTTGTTGCAGTGGTAATGGGATCGTTTCCTTAATTTCTCTTTCTGTTCTTTCATTGTTAGTGTATAGGAATGCAAGCAATTTCTGTGCATTAATTTTGTATCCTGCAACTTTACCAAATTCATTGATTAGCTCCAGTGCTTTTCTGGTGGCATCTTTAGGATTCTCTATCTATGATATGATGTCATTTGCAAACAGTGACAATTTTACTTCTTCTTTTCCTTTTTGTATTTCTTTTATTTCTTTTTCTTCTCTGATTGCCATGGCTAGGACTTCCAAAACTATGTTGAATAGTAGTGGTGAGAGTGGACATCCTCGTCTTGTTCCTAATCTTAGAGGAAACGTTTTCAGTTTTTCACCGTTGAGGATGATGTTTGCTGTGGGTTTGTCATATATGGCCTTTATTATGTTGAGGTAGTTTCCCTCTATGCCAACACTCTGCAGAGTTTTTATCGTAAATGGGTGTTGAATTTTCTCAAAATCTTTTCCTGCATCTATTGAGATGATCATATGGTTTTATTCTACAATTTGTTAATATGGTCTATCACATTGTTTTGTGTATATTGAAGAATCCTTGCATCCCTGGGATAAACCCCACTTGATCATGGTGTTTGATCCTTTTAATGTGTTGTTCGATTCTGTTTGCTAGTATTTTGTTGAGGATTTTTACATCTATATTCATCAGTGATATTGGTCTATAATTTTCTTTCCTTGTAGTATCTTTGTCTGGTTTTGGTATCAGGGTGATGGTGGTCTCATAGAATGAGTTTGGGAGTGTTCCTTCCCCTGCAATTGTTTTGAAGAATTTGAGAAGGTTGGGTGTTAGCTCTTCTCTAAATGTTTGACAGAATTCACCTGTGATGCCATCTGGTTCTGGACTTTTGTTTGTTGGAAGATTTTTAATCACAGTTTCAATTTCATTGCTTGTGATAGGTTTCTTCATATTTTCTATTTCTTCCTGGTTCAGTCTTGGAAGGTTATCCCTTTATAAGAATTTGTCCATTTCTTCCAGGTTGTCCATTTTATTGGCATAGAGTTGCTTGTAGTAGTCTCTTAGGGTGCTTTGTATTCCTGTGGTGTCTGTTGTAACTTTTCCTTTTTCACTTCTAATTTTATTGATTTGATTCCTCTCCCTCTTTTTCTGGAGTCTGGCTAAAGGTTTATCATTTTTGTTTATCTTCTCAAAGAACCGGCTTTTAGTTTTATTGATCTTTGCTTTCATTTTCTTTGCTTCTATTTCATTTATTTCTGCTTTGATCTTTATGATTTCTTTCATTCTACTAACTTTTGGTTTTGTTCTTCTTTCTCTAGTTCCTCTAGGTGTAAGGTTAGATTGTTTATTTGAGATTTTTCTTGTTTCTTGAGGTAGGCTTGTATTGCTATAAACTTCCCTCTCAGAACTGCTTTTGCTGCATCCCATAGGTTTTGGATCATCGTGTGTTTCTTGTCATTTGTCTCTAGGTAGTTTTTGATTTCCTCTTTTATTTCTTCAGTGATCTCTTGGTTATTTAGTAACGTATTGTTTAGCCTCCATGTGTTTGTGTTTTTTACGGTTTTGTCCCTGTTATTGATTTCTAATCTCATAGCATTGTGGTCGGAACAGCTGCTTGATATGATTTCAGTTTTCTTAAATTTACTGAGGCTTTATTTGTGACCCAAGATGTGATCTATCCTGGAGAATGTTCTGTGTGCAGTTGAGAAGAACGTGTAATCTGCTGTTTTTGGATGGAATGTCCTATAAATATCAGTTAACTATATCTGGTCTATTGTGTCATTTAAAGCTTGTGTTTCCTTATTAATTTTCTGTCTGGATGATCTCCACTGGTGTAAGTGAGCTGTTAAAGTCCCCTGCTATTATTGTGTTACTGTTGATTTCCTCTTTTATAGCTGTTAGCAGTTGCCTTATGTATTGAGGTGCTCCTATGTTGCGCACATATATATTTATAATTGTTATATCTTCTTCTTGGATTGATCCCTTGACCATTATGTAGTGTCTTTCCTTGTCTCTTGTAACATTCTTTATTTTAAAGTCTATTATATCTGCTATGAGTATTGCTACTCCAGCTTTCTTTTGATTTTCATTTGCATAGAATATATTTTTCCATCGCCTCACTTTCAGTCTGTATGTGTCCCTAGGTCTGAAATGGGTCTCTTGTAGACAGCATATATATGGGTCTTGTTTTTGTATCCATTCAGGGAGCCTGTGTCTTTTGGTTGGAACATTTAGTCCATTCACGTTTAAGGTAATTATTGATATGTATGTTCCTATTACTATTTTCTTAATTGTTATGGGTTTGTCTTGGTGGGTCCTTTTCTTCTCTTGTGTTTCCCACTTAAGAAGTTCCTTTAGCATTTGGTGTAGAGCTGGTTTCATGGTGCTGAATTCTCTTAGCTTTTGCTTTTCTGTAGGGCTTATGATTTCTCTGTCAAATCTGAATGAGATCCTTGCTGGGTGGAGTACTCTTGGTTGTAGGTTCTTCCCTTTCATCACTTTAAATTTATGCCACTCCCTTCTGGCTTGTAGATTTTCTGCTGAGAAATCAGCTGTTATCCTTAAGGGAGTTCCCTTGTATGTTATTTCTCATTTTTCCCTTGTTGCTTTCAATAATTTTTCTTTGTCTTCAATTTTTGTCAATTTGGTTACTATGTGTCTTGGCATTTTTCTCCTTTGATTTATCCTGACTGGGACTCTCTGCACTTCCTGGACTTGGGTGGCTATTTCTTTTCCCATGCTAGGGAAGTTTTCGACTATAATCTCTTCAAATGTATTCTCGGGTCCTTTCTCTCTCTCTTCTCCTTCTGGGACCCCTATGATGTGAATGTTGTTGCGTTTAATGTTGTCCCAGAGGACTCTTAGGGTGTCTTCATTTATTTTCATTCTTTTTCTTTATTCTGTTCCATGGCAGTGATTTCCACCTTTCTGTCTTCCAGGTCACTTATCCGTTCTTCTGCCACAGTTATTCTGCTACTGATTCCTTCTGGTGTATTTTTCATTTCAGTTATTATATTGTTCACCTCTGTTTGTTTGTTCTGTAATTCTTCTAGGTGTTTGCTCCTTAATTCTTCTAGGTCTTTGTTAAGCATTTCTTGCATCTTCTCGATCTTTGCCTCCATTCTTTTGCCAAGTCTTGGATCATGTTCACTATCATTATTCTGAATTCTTTTTCTGGAAGGTTCCGTATCTCCACCTCATTTCGTTTTTTTTCCTAGGGTTTTATCTTGTTCCTTAATCTGGTATAAAGTCCTCTGCCTTTTCATTTTGTCTGTCTTTCTGTGAATGCGGTTTTCCTTCCACAGGCTGCAGAATTGTAGTTCTTCTTGCTTCTGCTGTCTGCTCTCCAGTGGATGAGTCTATCTTAGAGGCTTGTGCAAGCTTCCTGATGGGAGGGACTGGTGGTGGGTAGAGCTGGGTGTTGCTTTGGTGGGCAAAGCTTTAATCTGCTTGTCTGCAGATTAAATAAAACTTTAATAAAAAGTTTAATCCACTTATCTGCTGATGCATGGGGCTGGGTTCCCTCCCTGTTGGTAGTTTCGCCTGAGGTGACCCAGCACTGGAGCCTACCTTGCTCTTGGTGGGGTTAATGGCGGACTCTGGGAGGGCTTACACCAAGGAGTATTTCCCAGAACTTCTGCTGCCAGTGTCGTTGTCCTCACGGTGAGCCACAGCCACAGCTACCACCTGCCTCTGCAGGAGACCCTCTAAAACTATCAGGTAGTTCTGGTCATTCTCCTACGGGGTCACTGCTCCTTCCCCTGGGTTCTGATGTGCTCACTACTTTGTGTGTGCCCTCCAACAGTGGAGTATCTGAGTGGAGTTGAGACTCTGAGACTCTGCGTGGAGTCGCACAGACTCTGGGTCCTGTGAAGCTTCGATGCTTTGTGGTCCTAGAAATCCTATAGGAGACGGTCCACAGCAGGTGAAGCTATTGCTGTCAGTTGAGGTGGTGAAGCCAAAGATCTGCAGTTCCAACTAGAGTTGCCGATGTACATACAGGACAAAATCATCTCGTGTGAATGTAGTTCAGGCATGTTTAAGATGAATGGAGCCATGTTAATGCCTACCATATTCTATCTTGAGCCTCTCCTCAGGGACCCCCTCCTCAGTTCCTGAGGCTCCTGTAAGTCATGTACAGGGGACTGGAGAGTGGGCTCGGTCCAATCTGAGCCCTGAGTTACCCTGTGTGTATCTTAGGATACTTTGTATTTCTGTGGGGTCTGTTGTAACATCAACTCTTTCATTTCAGATTTATTTGGGCCCTCTCTTTTTAAAAAAAACATACTACTGTTGTCTTTTATTCTTTACAGAAGTTTAATAAGTGTTTGATCTACCTGGACTTACTCTATGTATACTTTTTGCAGTGAGATTTTTACTTTTCTTTGTTTTCTTGTTACTATCAATAATTAGTGAGGCTTCTTTTAAGCTACCTTCAACATTGATTATAAAGCTGCTTTATTAGTGATGACAGAGCCTTAATGGAAGTCATGTTCTGGTTGTAAATTAGAATGCAATGTGCCAGCAAAAAGCCCCTTAAGTTTATTTCTCATTACTTCTTGTTCTTTTTTTAATTTAATTTTTATTTTTTATCAGAGCAAATTTGATTACAATGTTTTGTTTGTTCTAGGTGCGCAAGATGTGGTTCTTTCACACATATACATATATCTATTCTTCTTTGGATCATTTTCCCAAGTAGGTTATGATACAATGTTGAGTAATCTTCTTTTGGTATTACGTAGGTCTTTGGTGATTACACATTTCACATTTGTTTCTATATCTATGTTAACCCCAATATCCTAATGTATCCACTCCTCACACCTTTCCATTTGGTGAACCATAAGTTAGTTTAGTGAATCTGTGATTGCATTTCTCTGTGGAAATATCTTCATTGGTATCAATTTTTAGCTAAGATCTATAAGTGATATTATAGGATATGTGTCTTTTGCTTTCTGACTTAGTACAATTTGCCTGATTACCTCAAGAATCATACATGGTGCTGCAAATGGCATTGTTTTATTTTTTTCCCTGGCTAATATTCCATCTGTACGTGTGCCAGTTCCTCTTTGGCCACGCAACTCTTGATGGACTTTTTGGTTGTCTCCATGTCTTGGCTATTGTAATACTGCTGCAATACACATTTGCTTGCCTGTGTCTTTCCAGTTCTATCTTTTTATGTTATAGTCCAAGGAGTGGGCTTGCTGTATCATATGGTAAGTCAGTGTGTACGTTTTAAAGGCACCACCATTCAGTTCTCATTAGTGGCTCTTTCCAGGTTACGTCCAACTTAAAGTTGAGGGCATGCATTTCTCCAAAACACCTTCAGTATTTATTGTTTGTAGTTTTCTTGCTGAGGGTTATTCTGACAGTTGTGAGCTGATACCCCTTTGTGGTTGAATTTGCATGTATCCAATAATCTGTTGAAATTGAGCTTGAAAGAATGTCCTTTTTATTTATCAAACAGTGATTACAGCTTAGTTCTTCAAGGTGTTTTCTTAAAGTATGTGTCACATTTTGAAAATTTTTGGCCATTACCTCCCTCGAGACATTTTGAGGGCAGTTTTCATTTACAGCCCTGCATTACTTGTTCATATGAAGTGACCATTAGCACAGGCTTTAAAGCTGCTTTTGCAGGTAACGGCCAGAGGGCGGCAGCCTTTCTACGTTCCCCACTCTGGTAACTAGGGAAACAGACCTTCTGGCCTGTGGTGTTCCTCGGTTATAAATTAGAGTGCAATGTGCCCGGATAAACCCGCAAATGCTGATGTCTCCTTACTTTTGTTTGTTTGTTTTTTTAAATTTAATTTATATTTAGTATTGGAGTAATATTCCATTGTGTACATGGACCACTTCTTCTTGGTGCATTCCTCGGTTGATGGACATTTTCATTGCTTCCAAGTGTTGCCTATGGTGAATATTGCTGGAGTGCAGGATTGCCAGCCTGTGACTTTTTGATTCTCATTTTCTCTGGTGATAGGCCCAGCAGTGGGTGTGATTGATGGACTGGTCACTCAGTGTTTACTCTTTCAAAGAACCTCCAATGTGTTTTTATTAGTGGCTTTTACAACGTCCCCCTTAGAAGCGAGGGTTCGCATTTCTCCACAATCGCTTCAGCATTTATTGTTTGCACCATTTTTGCTGATGGCCATTCTGACTGCTGTGATCTGATAGGTATTTGTAATTTGGGTTTGCATATCTTTCAAAATTCCTAAGATTCATCATTTTTCCACATCTTTTTCTTTTATCAAAAGAAAAATCTGTGAGCACAATATACCTCTTGAAATTATCTTCTTCGAAGTTTGCCCTCTTTTGAATTTTTTGTTCGATTTTTGACCCCAGAATTTTTTTGGAGGGCAGGTGTCATTTACAGAACTGCCAGTTGGTGAATATTTAGTGACCGTTTGCAGTGGGTTTAAAGCTGCTGTTGTGGGAAACGGCCAAAAGGAGGCAGCATTTCGCCATTCCCCAATCTAAGTACTAGGGCAGCAGAGCCTTTCTGGAAGTCGTTGTCTTAGGTTGTAAATTAGAATGGAGTTTGCCAGGTCAAATCCCCATAAGTTTATGTCTCATTAGTTCTTATTCGTTTTTTTTTTCCAAACACACACACTGTATTTTATTTTTATAAGAGATAAATAGACTGACATCAAGCATTGTACATGGATGATCACAACAAAAGCAACAATGATTGCAATTACCAAACATGAAACACACTCATACTATGTCAAAATATTGACATTCAGTCCAGTAATCCTTCACTGTAGCAGCTGCTTTACTTTGCAGTGAAAATTGATTTTTATATTCTTTGCCTCTGAGTCCTTGTGGGATTTTTTTTTAATTCAAACAGAAAGTAACAAAAATTATACTTATCGTCATCAATTCACTCAGTCCCATGTAATTAATTTTTTTTCATCTTGATCTTTTGTTAGCACTTTTATGAGTTCATTAGTTTTATCATTAGAGTTCTGAAAATGCTTATTTATTCAGTTCAGCGGTACAGTAGAGTTACCAGAAACCTGTACTTGTCAGAGTCTTTTCCATGAATTTCATGAAGATGAAACCCTTTTATAGGAACATATTTGCAAAAGCATCAGAGTACACCCAGAACTGTCTGTAAATGACAAAAGACTTAAAAATGACCACGGTTAAAGATTTGATGAAAGTTTATAATAATGCAGTTGACAAGAAAATTAGTTATTTCTGAGATATACATTTTAAAGTAATAACTAGGATTATGAATTATAACATTATACCAGAACATATAAGATTTTTAGAAATTTCATGTAATGTCTGAAACATTTATATTAACATATTTCCATACAAAAAAACGAATGAAAGTTTAGTATTAGTTGTTTTGTTTGTTTTTGTATACTGCAGGTTCTTATCAGTCATCAATTTTATACACATCAGTGTATACATGTCAATCCCAATCGCCCAATTCAGCACAACACCATCCCCGCCCCACCACATTTCCCCCGCGTGGTGTCCATGTGTCTGCGCTCTACATCTGTGTCTCAACTTCTGCCCTGCAAACTGGCTCATCTGTACCAATTTTCTAGGTTTCACATACATGCGTTAATATACGATATTTGTTTTTCTCTTTCTGACTTCACTCTGTATGACAGTCTCTAGATCCATCCACGTCACAACAAATGACTCAATTTGGTTCCTTTTTGTGGCTGAGAAATATTCCATTCTATATATGTACCACAACTTCTTTATCCATTCGTCTGTTGATGGGCATTTAGGTTGCTTCCATGACCAGGCTATTGTAAATAGTGCTGTAATAAACATTCGGGTGCATGTGTATTTTTGAATTATGGTTTTCTGTGGGTGTATAACCAGTAGTGGGATTGCTGGGTCATATGGTAGATCAATGTACACATTTTTAAGGCACCTCCATTCTGTTTTCTTTAGTGGCTCTTTCCAAGTTACATCCCACTTAAAGTTCAGGGTATGCATTCCTCCACAACACCTTCAGCATTTATTGTTTGTAGTTTTCTTGCTGACGGTTATTTTGACAAGTGTGAGCTGCTACCTCTTTGTGGTTGAATTCGCATGTGCCTCATAATCCGTTGAAATTGAGCTTTAAGGCAGGTCCTTTTTACTTTTCAAGCTGTGATTACCCCTTAGTTCTTCAAAGTGTTCTCTTAAAGTATGTGTCACATTTTGACATGTTTTGGCCATTACCTCCCTCAAGACATTTTGAGGGCAGGTTTCATTTACAGTCCTGCAGTACTTGTTCCTAGGAAATGACCATTAGCACAGGCTTTAAAGCTGCTTTTGCAGGTAACTGCCAGAGGGTGGCAGCCTTTCTATGTTCCCCACCCTGGTACTTATGGAAAAGCCCTTGCGGCCTGTGGTGTTTCTCGGTTATAAATTAGAGTGGAGTGTGCCCAGACAAACCCACACAAGCTGATGTCTCTTTACTTTTGTGGGATTTTTAAATTTAATTTTTATTTTTTATTGGAGTAATTTTCCACTGTGTACGTGGACCACTTCTACTTTGTGCATTCCTCGGTTGATGGACATTTTCATTGCTTCCAAGTGTTGGCTATGGTAAATACTGTTGGAGTGCAGGATTGCCATCCTGTGACTTTTTGATACTCATTTTGTCAGGTGATAGTCCCAGCAGTGTGTGTGATTGATTGACTGGTAGCACCGTGTTACCCTTTTCAAAGCACCTTCTTTGTGTTTTCCTTAGTGGCTCTTACCACGTCCCCCTTAGAATCGAGGGTACGCATTTCTCCACAATCGCTCCAGCATTTATTGTTTGCAGCATTTACACTAATGGCCCTTCTGGCTGGTGTGAGCTGATAGGTTTTTGTAATTTGGGTTTGCATGTCTTTGAAAATTAGTAAAACTCATCATTTTTCTCCACCGTTTTCTTTACTGTTAAAAAGAAGGAAACAATTGGGAGTACAATATAACTCTTGAAATTGTGTTCTTGGAAGGTTGCCCTCTTTTGAAATTTTTGGTCGATTTTCCACCCCAGAATTTTTTTAGAGAGCAGGTGTCTTTTACCGAACTCCACGTTTGGTGACTATTTAGTGAACTTTAGCAATGGGTTTAAAGCTGCTCTTGTGGGAAGTGGCCTCAAGCAGGCAGCATTTCTCCATTCCCCAATCTGGGTACTAGGGCAGCAGAGCCTTTCTGGAAGTCGTGTTCCTAGGTTGTAAATTACATTGGAATGTGCATGGAGAAACCCCAATAAGTTTATGTCTCATTATTTCTTCTTGGTTTTAAATTAGTTTTTAAATGGGGTAAAGCTTAGAATATTGTTCGTCCTAGGTGTACACAATCTGGTTCATTTGTACATTATATATGTCTATTCAAGTACAGATCCTCTTCCCATGTAAAATGTTACAGAGGGTTCCGCACACCTCCCTTGCTATATGGTCGGTCTTTTTGAGATATGTATATAATATGTGTTTCTATACATATAGTAACACTAAATTTATCCATTCCCCGCACCTTTCCTTTTACATGAGCATAGTTTGTTTTCTAAATCAGTGAGTGTCTTTCTCTGTGGAAATATGTTCATTTGTGTCAGTTATTAGATAACGCCTATAAGTGATATCATAGAATATAGGTCTTTTGTTTTTGGACTTATCTCATGTTTTGTGACTATCTCCAAACACATTTGTGGTGCCTCAAAGAGCAATAGTTCATTGTTTTCCATGGCTAATATTCCATTGTGTACATGGACCACTTCTTCTTTATCCATTCACCTGTTGTTGGACATTTTGACTGCTTCACTGTCTTGGCTATTGTGAATAAGGTTGTACTGCAGCTTTTGCGGCCTGTGTCCTCTCGATTCTTGTCTTCTCAGGTGAGAGGTCCAATGGTGCTCATGCTGGATTGAATGGTACCGCCATTTTTACTTTTAAACACAGCTCCTTTTTGTTCTCATTTTTGGCTGTTACCCCTTTACGTCTCACCAGCAGGTAGAGGGTACAGGGTTCTCTAAAACCCCTTCAGCATTTATTGTTTGTAGAATTTTTGCTGATGTTCAGTCGACTAGTGTAAGTTGAAACTTATTATAGATTAGATTGCATGGGTCTAACACTCCCTGAGGTTGAGCTTTTATCCATTTTCCTTTTTTTTATAAAAGAGCGTGAGTAAAACGTAACTATTTATACTCTCCTCTTGAAACATTTGCCTCTTTTGAATTTTTTGGTCCATTCCCTACTTCAGCACAGTTTTTTAGGGCAAGTGTCCTTTACAGCCCTGAGTCCTTGTGAATGTTAAGTGACCATTAGCTGTGAGTTTAAATCTGCTATTGCAGGAAACGGCCACAAGGTGGCATCATTTCTCCTTTACCAAATTTGGTAACTGGGGAAACAGAGCCTTAATGGTAGTGGTGTTCTAGGTTGTAAATTAGAATGGAATGTGCCAGGAAAACGCCCTTCAGGTTTATGTCTCATTACTTCTTGTTCATATTTGTAATTTACTTTTAATTTTCTATCCCAGCACATTTGATTACAATGGTTTGTTTGTTCTAGGTGTGCAAATGTGGTTCTTTTACACATATACGTGTATCTGTTATTCCTCGCATCCTTTTCCCATGTAGGTTATGACCAAATGTTGAGTAGTCTTCTCCTTGTCTTCCGTACGTCTTTCGTGATTATATATTTGACATGGTTTGTATATCTCTGTAAATCCCAAAATGGTAATGTATCCAAATCTCATCCCTTTTTATTTCGTGAAGCATAAGTTTTTTAATGAATCTGTGATTGTCTTTCTCTGTGGAAATATCTTCTTTGGTATCAATTTTTAAGTAACTCCTAAAAGTGATATGATAGGATATGTGTCTTTTGCTTTCTCACTTACTACAGGTGGCGTGATTACGTCTAGACTCATCTATGGTGCTGCAAATGGCATTGTTGCATTTTTTTCACTAGTGAATATTCCATCTGTACATGGAGGAGTTCTTCTTTGTCCACCCATCTGTTGGTGGACTTTTTGGTTACCTCCATATCTTGGCTATTGTAATACTGTGCAATGCAGATTTGCCTGCCTGTGTCTTTCCAATTCTCTCTTCTTAGATTATAGGTCGAGGAGTGGGCCTGCTGGATCATATGGTAGCTCAGTGTTTACCTTTTTAGGGCACCGCCATTCTGTTCTCATTCGTGGCCCTTTCCAAGTTATGTCCCCCTTGATGTTGAGGGTATGCCTTTCTCCACAACAGCTTCAGCATTTATTGTTTTTAGTTTTCTTGCTGATGGTTATTCTGACAAGTGTGAGCTGATACCTCTCTGTGGTTGAATTCGCATGTGCCTCATAATCCGTTGAAATTGAGCTTTAAGGCATGTCCTTTTTATTTTTCAAGCTGTGATTACCCCTTAGTTCTTCAAAGTGTTCTCTTAAAGTATCTGTCACATTTTGAAATGTTTTGGCCATTACCTCCCTCAAGACATTTTGAGGGCAGGTTTCATTTACAGTCCTGCATTACTTCTTCCTATGAAATGACCATTAGCACAGGCTTTAAAGCTGCTTTTGCAGGTAACTGCCAGAGGGTGGCAGCCTTTCTATGTTCCCCACCCTGGTAACTAGGGAAAAGCCCTTGTGGCCTGTGGTTTTTCTTGGTTATAAATTAGAGTGGTGTGTGCCCGGACAAACCCACACAAGCTGATGTCACTTTACTTTTATTGGATTTTTAAATTTAATTTTTATTTTTCATTGGAGTAATTTTCCACTGTGTACGTGGACCACTTCTACTTTGTGCATTCCTCGGTTGATGGACATTTTCATTGCTTCCAAGTGTTGGCTATGGTAAATAGTGTTGGAGTGCAGGATTGCCATCCTGTGACTTTTTGATACTCATTTTGTCAGGTGATAGTCCCAGCAGTGTGTGTGATTGATTGACTGGTAGCACCGTGTTACCCTTTTCAAAGCACCTTCTTTGTGTTTTCCTTAGTGGCTCTTACCACGTCCCCCTTAGAATGGAGGGTACGCATTTCTCCACAATCGCTCCAGCATTTATTGTTTGCAGCATTTATGCTAATGGCCCTTCTGGCTTGTGTGAGCTGATAGGTTTTTGTAATTTGGGTTTGCATGTCTTTGAAAATTCATAAAACACATCATTTTTCTCCGCCGTTTTCTTTTCTTTTAAAAAAAGGAAACAATCGGGAATACAATATAACTCTTGAAATTGTCTTCTTCGAAGGTTACCCTCTGTTTAATTTTTTGGTCGATTTTCCAGCCCAGAATTTTTTTAGAGAGCAGGTGTCATTTACCGAACTGCAAGTTTCGTGAATATTTAGTGACCTTTAGCAATGGGTTTAAAGCTGCTCTTGTGGGAAGTGGCCTCAAGCAGGCAGCATTTCTCTATTCCCCAATCTGGGTACTAGGGCAGCAGAGCCTTTCTGGAAGTCGTGTTCCTAGGTTGTAAATTACTTTGGAATATGCATGGAGAAAGCCCCATAAGTTTATATCTCATTATTTCTTCTTGGTTTTAAATTTTTTTTTAATTGGGGTAAAGCTTAGAATATTGTTCGTCCTAGGTGTACACAATCTGGTTCATTTGTACATTATATATGTCTATTCAAGTACAGATCCTCTTCCCATGTAAAATGTTACAGAGGGTTCCGCACACCTCCCTTGCACTATGGTCGGTCTTTTTGAGATATGTATATAATATGTGTTTGTATACATATAGTAACACTAATCTTAATTTATCCATTCCCCACACCTTTCCTTTTAGATGAGCATAGTTTGTTTTCTAAGTCAGTGAGTGTCTTTCTCTGTGGAAATATGTTCATTTGTGTCAGTTATTAGATAACGCCTATAAGTGATATCATAGAATATAGGTCTTTTGCTTTCGGACTTATCTCATGTTTCGTGACTATCTCCAAACTCATTTGTGGTGCCTCAAAGAGCAATGGTTCATTGTTTTCCATGGCTAATATTCCATTGTGTACATGGACCAATTCTTCTTTATCCATTCACCTCTTGTTGGACATTTTGATTGCTTCACTGTCTTGGCTATTGTGAATAAGGCTGTACTGCAGCTTTTGCAGCCTGTGTCTTCTCGATTCTTGTCTTCTCAGGTGAGAGGTCCAATGGTGCCCCTACTGGATTGAACGGTACCTCCATATTTACATTTAAACACAGCTGCTTTCTGTTCTCACTATTGGCTGTTACCCCTTTATGTCTCACCAGCAGGTAGAGGGTACACAGTTCTCTAAAACCCCTTCAGCATTTATTGTTTGTAGACATTTTGCTGATGGTCAGTCGACTGGTGTAAGTTGAAACATTTTAAAGATTAGATTGCATGGGTCTAACACTCCCTGAGGTTGAGCTTTTATCCAGTTTCCTTTTTTTTATAAAAGAGTGTAAGTAAAACTTAACTCTTCATAATCTCCTCTTGAAACATTTGCCTGTTTTAAATTTTTTGGTCCATTCTCTACTTCAACACAGTTTTTTAGGGCAGGTGTCCTTTACAGCCCTGAGTGCTTGTGAATGTTAAGTGACCATTAGCTGTGAAGTTAAAGCTTCTCTTGAAGGAAACGGCCACAAGGTGGCAGCATTTCTCCTTTACCTAATTTGGTTACTAGGGAAACAGAGCCTTAATGGAAGTGGTGTTCTAGGTTGTATATTAGAATGGAACGTGCCAGGAAAAAGCCCTTTAAGTTTATGTCTCATTACTTCTTGTTCATATTTGTAATTTACTTTTAATTTTTTATCCCAGCAAATTTGATTACAATGGTTTGTTTGTACTAGGTGTGCAAGATGTGGTTCTTTCACACATATACATGTATCTATTCTTCCTCGCATCCTTTTCCCATGTAGGTTATGACACAACGTTGAGTAGTCTTCTCCTGGTCTTCCGTACGTCTTTGGTGGATATATATTTCACATGGTTTGTATATCTCTGTTAACCCCAATATGGTAAATTATCCAATCCTCATTCCTTTCTATTTGGTGAACCATAAGTTTTTTTATAAATCTGTGATTGCCTTTCTCTGTGGAAATATCTTCATTGGTATCAATTTTTAAGTAACTCCTAAAAGTGATATGATAGGATATGTGTCTTTTGCTTTCTCACTTACTACAGTGGCGTGATTACGTCTAGACTCATCTATGGTGTTGCAAATGGCATTGTTTCATTTTTTGCACTAGCGAATATTCCACTTGTACATGGAGGAGTTCTTCTTTGTCCTCCCATCTGTTGGTAGACTTTTGTTTACTTCCATATCTTGGCTATTGTAATACTGTGCAATGCAGATTTGCCTGCCTGTGTCTTTCCAATTCTCTCTTCTTAGATTATAGGTGGAGGAGTGGGCCTGCTGGATCATATGGTAGCTCAATGTTTACCTTTTTAAGGCACCTCCATTCTGTTCTCATTGGTGGTCCTTTCCAACCTACGTCCCACTTGAAGTTGAGGGTATGCATTTCTCCACAACACCTTCAGCATTTATTGTTTGTAGTTTTCTTGCTGACGGTTATTCTGACAAGTGTGAGCTGATACCTCTCTGTGGTTGAATTCGCATGTGCCTCATAATCCGTTGAAATTCAGCTTGAAGGCATGTCCTTTTTATTTTTCAAGCTGTGATTACCCCTTAGTTCTTCAAAGTGTTCTCTTAAAGTATGTGTCACATTTTGAAATGTTTTGGCCATTACCTCCCTCAAGACTTTTTGAGGGCAGTTTTCATTTACAGTCCTGCATTACTTCTTCCTATGAAATGACCATTAGCACAGGCTTTAAAACTGCTTGTGCAGGTAACTGCCAGAGGGCGGCAGCCTTTCTATGTTCCCCACCCTGGTAACCAGGGAAAAGCCCTTGCGGCCTGTGGTGTTTCTCGGTTATAAATTAGAGTGGAGTGTGCCCGGACAAACCCACACAAGCTGATGTCTCCTTACTTTTGTTGGATTTTTAAATTTAATTTTTATTTTTTATTGGAGTAATTTTCCACTGTGTACGTGGACCACTTCTTCTTTGTGCATTCCTTGGTTGATGGACATTTTCATTGCTTCCAAGTGTTGGCTATGGTAAATATTGTTGGAGTGCAGGATTGCCAGCCTGTGACTTTTTGATTCTCATTTTCTCAGGTGATAGGCCCAGCAGTGGGTGTGATTGAATGACTGGTAGCACCGTTTTTCCCTTTCGAAGCACCTTCTTTGTGTTTTCATTAGTGGCACTTATGACGTCCCCCTTAGAATCGAGGGTACACATTTCTCCTCAATCGCTTCAGCATTTATTGTTTGCAGCATTTATGCTAATGGCCCTACTGGCTGCTGTGAGCTGATAGGGTTTTGTAATATGGGTTTGCATGTCTTTGAAAATTCGTAAAACTCATCATTTTTCTCCGCCGTTTTCTTTTCTGTTACAAAAAGGAAACAATTGGGAGTACAATATAATTCTTGAAATTGTCTTCTTGGAAGGTTGCCCTCTTTTGAATTTTTTGGTCGATTTTCCACCCCAGAGTTTTTTTAGAGAGCAGGTCTCATTTCCCGAACTGCAAGTGTGGTGCATATTTAGTGACCTTTAGCAATGGTTTTAAATCTCCTGTTGTGGGAAGTGGCCTGAAGCAGGCAGCATTTCTCCATTCCCAAACCGGGGTACTAGGGCAGCAGAGCCTTTCTGGAAGTCGTGTTCCTAGGTTGTAAATTACATTGGACTGTGCATGGAGAAACCCCCATAAGTGCATGTCTCATTATTTCTTCTTGGTTTTAAATTGTTTTTTAATTGGGGTAAAGCTTAGAATATTGTTTGTCCGAGGTGTACACAATCTGGTTCATTTGTACATTATATTTGTCTATTCAAATACAGATGCTCTTCCCATGTAAAATGTTACTGAGGGTTCTTCAGACCTCCCTTGCTATATGGTCGGTCTTTTTGTGATATGTATATAATATGTGTTTGTATACATATAGTAACACTAATCTTAATTTATCCATTCCCCACACCTTTCCTTTTAGATGAGCATAGTTTGTTTTCTAAGTCCGTGAGTGTCTTTCTCTGTGGAAATATGTTCATTTGTGTCAGTTATTAGATAACGCCTATAAGTGATATCATAGAATATAGGTCTTTTGTTTTTGGACTTATCTCATGTATTGTGATTATCTCCAGACTCATTTGTGGTGCCTCAGAGAGCAATGGTTCATTGTTTTCCATGGCTATTATTCCATTGTGTACATGGACCACTTCTTCTTTATCCATTCACCTCTTTTTGGACATTTTGATTGCTTCACTGTCTTGCCTATTGTGAATAAGGCTGTACTGCAGCTTTTGCAGCCTGTGTCTTCTCGATACTTCTCTTCTCAAGTGAGAGGTCCAATGGTGCACCTGCTGGATTGAATGGTACCTCCATTTTTACTTTTAAACACAGCTCCTTTCTGTTCTCATTACTGGCTGCTATCCCTTTACGTCTCCCCAGCAGGTAGAGGGTACAGGGTTCTCTAAAACCCCTTCAGCATTTATTGTTTGTAGACTTTTTGCTGATGGTCAGTCGACTGGTGTAAATTGAAACTTTTTGTAGACTAGATTGCATAGGTCTAACACTCCCTGAGGTTGAGCTTTTATCCATTTACCTTTTTTTTTAAAAGTGTGTGAGTAAAACTTAACTCTTCATACTCTCTTCTTGAAACATTTGCCTGTTTTGAATTTTTTTGTCCATTCCCTACTTCAACACAGTTTTTTAGGGCAGGTGTCCTTTACAGCCCTGAGTCCTTGTGAATGTTAAGTGACCATTAGCTGTGAGTTTAAAGCTGCTCTTGCAGGAAATGGCCACAAGGTGGCAGCATTTCTCATTTACTAGATTTGGTAACTGGGGAAACAGAGCCTTAATGGAAGTGGTGTTCTAGGTTGTAAATTAGAATGGAATGTGCCAGGAAAAAGCCCTTCAAGTTTATGTCTCATTACTTCTTGTTCATATTTGTAATTTACTTTTTATTTTTTATCCCAGCACATTTGATTACAATGGTTTGTTTGTTCTAGGTGTGCAAGATGTGGTTCTTTCACACATAAACGTGTATCTATTCTTCCTCGCATCCTTTTCCCATGTAGGTTATGACACAAAGTTGAGTAGTCTTCTCCTGGTCTTCCGTATATCTTTGGTGGTTATATATTTCACATGTTTTGTATATCTCTGTTAACACCAGTATGGTAATGTATCCAATCCTCATCCCTTTCTATTTGGTGAAGCATAAGTTTTTTAATGAATCTGAGATTGTCTTTCTCTGTGGAAATATCTTCATTGGTATCAATTTTTAAGTAACTCCTAAAAGTGATATGATAGGATAGGTGTCTTTTGCTTTCTCACTTACTACAGGTGGCGTGATTACGACTAGACTCATCTGTGGTGCTGCAAATGGCATTGTTTCATTTTTTTCACTAGTGAATATTCCATCTGTACATGGAGGAGTTCTTCTTTGTCTACCCATCTGTTGGTAGACTTTTTGGTTACCTCCATATCTTGGCTATTGTAATAGTGTGCAATGCATATTTGCCTGCCTGTGTCTTTCCAATTCTATATTCTTAGATTATAGGTCGAGGAGTGGGCCTGCTGGATCATATGGTAGCTCAATGTTTACCTTTTTAAGGCACCTCCATTCTGTTCTCATTGGTGGTCCTTTCCAACTTACGTCCCAATTGAAGTTGAGGGTATGCATTTCTCCACAACACCTTCAGCATTTATTGTTTGTAGTTTTCTTGCTGATGGTTATTCTGACAAGTGTGAGCTGATACCTCTCTGTGGTTGAATTCGCATGTGCCTCATAATCCGTTGAAATTCAGCTTTAAGGCATGTCCTTTTTAGTTTTCAAGCTGTGATTACCCCTTAGTTCTTCAAAGTGTTCTCTTAAAGTATGTGTCACATTTTGAAATGTTTTGGCCATTACCTCCCTCAAGACATTTTGAGGGCAGGTTTCATTTACAGTCCTGCATTACTTCTTCCTATGAAATGACCATTAGCACAGGCTTTAAAACTGCTTGTGCAGGTAACTCCCAGAGGGCGGCAGCCTTTCTATGTTTCCCACCCTGGTAACTAGGAAAAAGCCCTTGCGGCCTGTGGTGTTTCTCGGTTATAAATTAGAGTGGAGTGTGCCCGGACAAACCCACACAAGCTGATGTCTCCTTACTTTTGTTGGATTTTTAAATTTAATTTTTATTTTTTATTGGAGTAATTTTCCACTGTGTACGTGGACCACTTCTTCTTTGTGCATTCCTCGGTTGATGGACATTTTCATTGCTTCCAAGTGTTGGCTATGGTAAATATTGTTGGAGTGCAGGATTGCCGGCCTGTGACTTTTTGATTCTCATTTTCTCAGGTGATAGGCCCAGCATTGGGTGTGATTGAATGACTGGTAGCACCGTTTTTCCCTTTCCAAGCACCTTCTTTGTGTTTTCATTAGTGGCACTTATCACGTCCACCTTAAAATCGAGGGTACACATTTCTCCTCAATCGCTTCAGCATTTATTGTTTGCAGCATTTATGCTAATGGCCCTACTGGCTGCTGTGAGCTGATAGCGTTTTGTAATATGGGTTTGCATGTCTTTGAAAATTCGTAAAACTCATCATTTTTCTCCGCCGTTTTCTTTTCTGTTACAAAAAGGAAACAATTGGTAGTACAATATAATTCTTGAAATTGTCTTCTTGGAAGTTTGCCCTCTGTTCAATTTTTTGGTCAATTTTCCAGCCCAGAATGTTTTTAGAGAGCAGGTGTCATTTCCCGAACTGCAAGTGAGGTGCATATTTAGTGAACTTTAGCAAGGTTTTCTAAGTCCGTGAGTGTCTTTCTCTGTGGAAATATGTTCATTTGTGTCAGTTATTAGATAATGCCTATAAGTGATATCATAGAATATAGGTCTTTTGCTTTCGGACTTATCTCATGTTTCGTGACTATCTCCAAACTCATTTGTGGTGCCTCAGAGAGCAATGGTTCATTGTTTTCCATGGCTAATATTCCATTGTGTACATGGACCAATTCTTCTTTATCCATTCACCTCTTGTTGGACATTTTGATTGCTTCACTGTCTTGGCTATTGTGAATAAGGCTGTACTGCAGCTTTTGCAGCCTGTGTCTTCTCGATACTTGTCTTCTCAGGTGAGAGGTCCAATGGTGCCCCTACTGGATTGAACGGTACCTCCATATTTACATTTAAACACAGCTGCTTTCTGTTCTCACTATTGGCTGTTACCCCTTTACGTCTCACCACCAGGTAGAGGGTACACAGTTCTCTAAAACCCCTTCAGCATTTATTGTTTGTAGACATTTTGCTGATGGTCAGTCGACTGGTGTAAGTTGAAACTTTTTAAAGATTAGATTGCATGGGTCTAACAGTCCCTGAGGTTGAGCTTTTATCCAGTTTCCTTTTTTTTATAAAAGAGTGTAAGTAAAACTTAACTCTTCATAATCTCCTCTTGAAACATTTGCCTGTTTTAAATTTTTTGGTCCATTCTCTACTTCAACACAGTTTTTTAGGGCAGGTGTCCTTTACAGCCCTGAGTGCTTGTGAATGTTAAGTGACCATTAGCTGTGAAGTTAAAGCTGCTCTTGAAGGAAACGGCCACAAGGTGGCAGCATTTCTCCTTTACCTAATTTGGTTACTAGGGAAACAGAGCCTTAATGGAAGTGGTGTTCTAGGTTGTATATTAGAATGGAACGTGCCAGGAAAAAGCCCTTTAAGTTTATGTCTCATTACTTCTTGTTCATATTTGTAATTTACTTTTAATTTTTTATCCCAGCAAATTTGATTACAATGGTTTGTTTGTTCTAGGTGTGCAAGATGTGGTTCTTTCACACATATACAGGTATCTATTCTTCCTCGCATCCTTTTCCCATGTAGGTTATGACACAATGTTGAGTAGTCTTCTCCTGGTCTTCCGTACGTCTTTCCTGGTTATATATTTCACATGGTATTTATATCTCTGTTAACCCCAATATGGTAATGTATCCAATCCTCATCCCTTTCTATTTGGTGAACCATAAGTTTTTTAATGAATCTGTGATTGCCTTTCTCTGTGGAAATATCTTCATTGGTATCAATTTTTAAGTAACTCCTAAAAGTGATATGATAGGATATGTGGCTTTTGCTTTCTCACTTACTACAGGTGGCGTGATTACGTCTAGACTCATCTATGGTGCTGCAAATGGCATTGTTTCATTTTTTGCACTAGCGAATATTCCAGTTGTACATGGAGGAGTTCTTCTTTGTCCTCCCATCTGTTGGTAGACTTTTGTTTACTTCCATATCTTGGCTATTGTAATACTGTGCAATGCAGATTTGCCTGCCTGTGTCTTTCCAATTCTCTCTTCTTAGATTATAGGTGGAGGAGTGGGCCTGCTGGATCATATGGTAGCTCAATGTTTACCTTTTTAAGGCACCTCCATTCTGTTCTCATGGGTGGTCCTTTCCAACCTACGTCCCACTTGAAGTTGAGGGTATGCATTTCTCCACAACACCTTCAGCATTTATTGTTTGTAGTTTTCTTGCTGATGGTTATTCTGACAAGTGTGAGCTGATACCTCTCTGTGGTTGAATTCGCATGTGCCTCATAATCCGTTGAAATTCAGCTTGAAGGCATGTCCTTTGTATTTTTCAAGCTGTGATTACCCCTTAGTTCTTCAAAGTGTTCTCTTAAAGTATGTGTCACATTTTGAAATGATTTGGCCATTACCTCCCTCAAGACTTTTTGAGGGCAGGTTTCATTTACAGTCCTGCATTACTTCTTCCTATGAAATGACCATTAGCACAGGCTTTAAAACTGCTTGTACAGGTAACTCCCAGAGGGCGGCAGCCTTTCTATGTTCCCCACCCTGGTAACTAGGGAAAAGCCCTTGCGGCCTGTGGTGTTTCTCGGTTATAAATTAGAGTGGAGTGTGCCCGGACAAACCCACACAAGCTGATGTCTCCTTACTTTTTTTGGATTTTTAAATTTAATTTTTATTTTTTATTGGAGTAATTTTCCACTGTGTACGTGGACCACTTCTTCTTTGTGCATTCCTCGGTTGATGGACATTTTCATTGCTTCCAAGTGTTGGCTATGGTAAATATTGTTGGAGTGCAGGATTGCCAGCCTGTGACTTTTTGATTCTCATTTTCTCAGGTGATAGGCCCAGCAGTGGGTGTGATTGAATGACTGGTAGCACCGTTTTTCCCTTTCGAAGCACCTTCTTTGTGTTTTCATTAGTGGCACTTATGACGTCCCCCTTAGAATCGAGGGTACACATTTCTCCTCAATCGCTTCAGCATTTATTGTTTGCAGCATTTATGCTAATGGCCCTACTGGCTGCTGTGAGCTGATAGGGTTTTGTAATATGGGTTTGCATGTCTTTGAAAATTCGTAAAACTCATCATTTTTCTCCGCCGTTTTCTTTTCTGTTACAAAAAGGAAACAATTGGGAGTACAATATAATTCTTGAAATTGTCTTCTTGGAAGGTTGCCCTCTTTTGAATTTTTTGGTCGATTTTCCACCCCAGAGTTTTTTTAGAGAGCAGGTCTCATTTCCCGAACTGCAAGTGTGGTGCATATTTAGTGACCTTTAGCAATGGTTTTAAATCTCCTGTTGTGGGAAGTGGCCTGAAGCAGGCAGCATTTCTCCATTCCCAAACCGGGGTACTAGGGCAGCAGAGCCTTTCTGGAAGTCGTGTTCCTAGGTTGTAAATTACATTGGACTGTGCATGGAGAAACCCCCATAAGTGCATGTCTCATTATTTCTTCTTGGTTTTAAATTGTTTTTTAATTGGGGTAAAGCTTAGAATATTGTTTGTCCGAGGTGTACACAATCTGGTTCATTTGTACATTATATTTGTCTATTCAAGTACAGATGCTCTTCCCATGTAAAATGTTACTGAGGGTTCTTCAGACCTCCCTTGCTATATGGTCGGTCTTTTTGTGATATGTATATAATATGTGTTTGTATACATATAGTAACACTAATCTTAATTTATCCATTCCCCACACCTTTCCTTTTAGATGAGCATAGTTTGTTTTCTAAGTCCGTGAGTGTCTTTCTCTGTGGAAATATGTTCATTTGTGTCAGTTATTAGATAACGCCTATAAGTGATATCATAGAATATAGGTCTTTTGCTTTCCGACTTACCTCATGTATCGTGATTATCTCCAGACTCATTTGTGGTGCCTCAGAGAGCAATGGTTCATTGTTTTCCATGGCTATTATTCCATTGTGTACATGGACCACTTCTTCTTTATCCATTCACCTCTTTTTGGACATTTTGATTGCTTCACTGTCTTGCCTATTGTGAATAAGGCTGTACTGCAGCTTTTGCAGCCTGTGTCTTCTCGATACTTCTCTTCTCAATGAAAGGTCCAATGGTGCACCTGCTGGATTGAATGGTACCTGCATTTTTACTTTTAAACACAGCTCCTTTCTGTTCTCATTATTGGCTGCTATCCCTTTACGTCTCACCAGCAGGTAGAGGGTACAGGGTTCTCTAAAACCCCTTCAGCATTTATTGTTTGTAGACTTTTTGCTGATGGTCAGTCGACTGGTGTAAATTGAAACTTTTTGTAGACTAGATTGCATAGGTCTAACACTCCCTGAGGTTGAGCTTTTATCCATTTACCTTTTTTTTTTAAAAGTGTGTGAGTAAAACTTAACTCTTCATACTCTCTTCTTGAAACATTTGCCTGTTTTGAATTTTTTTGTCCATTCCCTACTTCAACAAAGGTTTTTAGGGCAGGTGTCCTTTACAGCCCTGAGTCCTTGTGAATGTTAAGTGACCATTAGCTGTGAGTTTAAAGCTGCTCTTGCAGGAAATGGCCACAAGGTGGCAGCATTTCTCGTTTACTAGATTTGGTAACTGGGGAAACAGAGCCTTAATGGAAGTGGTGTTCTAGGTTGTAAATTAGAATGGAATGTGCCAGGAAAAAGCCCTTCAAGTTTATGTCTCATTACTTCTTGTTCATATTTGTAATTTACTTTTTATTTTCTATCCCAGCACATTTGATTACAATGGTTTGTTTGTTCTAGGTGTGCAAGATGTGGTTCTTTCACACATAAACGTGTATCTATTCTTCCTCGCATCCTTTTCCCATGTAGGTTATGACACAAAGTTGAGTAGTCTTCTCCTGGTCTTCCGTATGTCTTTGGTGGTTATATATTTCACATGTTTTGTATATCTCTGTTAACACCAGTATGGTAATGTATCCAATCCTCATCCCTTTCTATTTGGTGAAGCATAAGTTTTTTAATGAATCTGAGATTGTCTTTCTCTGTGGAAATATCTTCATTGGTATCAATTTTTAAGTAACTCCTAAAAGTGATATGATAGGATAGGTGTCTTTTGCTTTCTCACTTACTACAGGTGGCGTGATTACGACTAGACTCATCTGTGGTGCTGCAAATGGCATTGTTTCATTTTTTTCACTAGTGAATATTCCATCTGTACATGGAGGAGTTCTTCTTTGTCTACCCATCTGTTGGTAGACTTTTTGGTTACCTCCATATCTTGGCTATTGTAATAGTGTGCAATGCAGATTTGCCTGCCTGTGTCTTTCCAATTCTATATTCTTAGATTATAGGTCGAGGAGTGGGCCTGCTGGATCATATGGTAGCTCAATGTTTACCTTTTTAAGGCACCTCCATTCTGTTCTCATTGGTGGTCCTTTCCAACTTACGTCCCAATTGAAGTTGAGGGTATGCATTTCTCCACAAAACCTTCAGCATTTATTGTTTGTAGTTTTCTTGCTGATGGTTATTCTGACAAGTGTGAGCTGATACCTCTCTGTGGTTGAATTTGCATGTGCCTCATAATCCGTTGAAATTCAGCTTTAAGGCATGTCCTTTTTATTTTTCAAGCTGTGATTACCCCTTAGTTCTTCAAAGTGTTCTCTTAAAGTATGTGTCACATTTTGAAATGTTTTGGCCATTACCTCCCTCAAGACATTTTGAGGGCAGGTTTCATTTACAGTCCTGCATTACTTCTTCCTATGAAATGACCATTAGCACAGGCTTTAAAACTGCTTGTGCAGGGAACTCCCAGAGGGCGGCAGCCTTTCTATGTTCCCCACCCTGGTAACTAGGGAAAAGCCCTTGCGGCCTGTGGTGTTTCTCGGTTATAAATTAGAGTGGAGTGTGCCCGGACAAACCCACACAAGCTGATGTCTCCTTACTTTTGTTGGATTTTTAAATTTAATTTTTATTTTTTATTGGAGTAATTTTCCACTGTGTACGTGGACCACTTCTTCTTTGTGCATTCCTCGGTTGATGGACATTTTCATTGCTTCCAAGTGTTGGCTATGGTAAATATTGTTGGAGTGCAGGATTGCCAGCCTGTGACTTTTTGATTCTCATTTTCTCAGGTGATAGGCCCAGCAGTGGTTGTGATTGACTGACTGGTAGCACCGTTTTTCCCTTTTCAAAGCACCTTCTTTGTGTTTTCATTAGTGGCTCTTACCACGTCCCCCTTAGAATCGAGGGTACACATGTCTCGACAATCGCTTCAGCATTTATTGTTTGCAGCATTTATGCTAATAGACCTACTGGCTGCTGTGAGCTGATAGGGTCTTGGAATTTGGGTTTGCATGGCTTTGAAAATTCGTAAAACTCATCATTTTTCACCGCCGTTTTCTTTTCTATTAAAAAAAGGAAACATTTGGGAGTACAATATAATTCTTGATATTGTCTTCTTGGAATGTTGCCCTCTTTTGAATTTCTTGGTCGATTTTCCACCTCAGACTTTTTTTAGAGAGCAGGTGTCATTTACCGAACTGCAAGTTTGGTGAATATTTAATGACCTTTAGCAATGGTTTTAAAGCTCCTGTTGTGGGAAGTGGCCTCTAGCAGGCAGCATTCCTCCATTCCCAAATCTGGGTACTAGGGCAGCAGAGCCTTTCTGGAAGTCGTGTTCCTAGGTTGTAAATTACATTGGAATGTGCATGGAGAAACCCCCATAAGTTTATGTCTCATTATTTCTTCTTGGTTTTAATTTTTTTTATTTGTGGTAATGCTTAGAATATTGTTTGTCCTAGGTGTACACAATCTGGTTCATTTGTACATTATATATATCTATTCAACTACGGATCCTCTTCCCATGTAAAATGTTACAGAAGGTTCCGCAGACTTTCCTTTCTATATGGTCGGTCTTTTTGAGATATATATATATAATATGTGTTTGTATACATATAGTAAGTCTAATCTTAATTTATCCATTCCCCCCACCTTTCGTATTAGATGAGCATAGTTTGTTTTCTAAATCTGTGAGTGTCTTTCTCTGTGGAATATGTTCATTTGTGTCAGTTATTAGATAACGTCTATAAGTGATATCATAGAATACAGGTCTTTTGCTTTCCAACTTACCTCATCTTTCATGATTATCTGCAGACTCATTTGTGGTGCCTCAAAGAGCAATGGTTCTTTGTCTTCCATGGCTAATATTCCATTGTGTACATGGACCACTTCTTCTTTATCCATTCCCCTGTTGTTGCACAGTTTGATTCCTTCACTGTCTTGCCTATTGTGAATAAGGCTGCACTGCATCTTTTGCAGCCTGTGTCTTCTCGATTCTTGTCTCCTCAGGTTAGAGGTCCAATTTTGCGCCTGGGGATTGAATGGAAACTCCATTTTTACTTTTAAACACAGCTCCTTTCTTTTCTCATCATTGGATGTTACCCCTTTATGTCTCACCAGAAGGTCGAGGGTACACAGTTCTCTAAATCCCCTTCTGCATTTATTGTTTGTAGACTTTTTGCTGATGGTCAGTCGACTGGTGTAAGTTGAAACTTTTTGTAGATTAGATTCCATGCTTCTAACACTCCCTGAGGTTGAGCTTTTATCCATTTTCCTTTTTTTTAAAAAGAGTGTGAGTAAAACTTAACTCTTCATAATCTCTTCTTGAAACATTTGCCTGTTGTGAATTTTTTTGTCCATTCCCTACTTCAGCACAAATATTTAGGGCAAGTGTCTCTTACAGCCCTGAGTCCTTGTGAATGTTAAGTGACCATTAGCTGTGACTTTAATGCTGCGCTTGCAGGAAACGGCCACAAGGTGGCAGCATTTCTCCTTTGCCAAATTTGGTTTCTAGGGAAACAGAGCCTTAATGGAAGTGGTGTTGTAGGTTGTATATTAGAATGGAACGTGCCAGGAAAAAGCCCTTTAAGTTTTTGTCTCATTACTTCTTGTTCATATTTGTAATTTACTTTTTATTTTTTATCCCAGCAGATTTGATTACATTGGTTTTTTTGCGCTAGGTGTGCAAGATGTGTGTCTTTCACACATATACGTGTATCTTTTCTTCCTCACATCCTTTTCCCATGTAGGTTATGAGACATTGTTGAGTAGTCTTCTCCTGGTCTTCCGTACGTCTTTGGTGGTTATATATTTCACATGGTTTGTATATCTCTGTTAACCCCAATATGGTAATGTATCCAACCCTCATCCCTTTCTATTTGGTGAACCATAAGTTTTTTAATGAATCTGTGATTGCCTTTCTCTGTGGAAATATCTTCATTGGTATCAATTTTTGTGTAACTCCTGAAAGTGATATGATAGGATATGTGTCCTTTACTTTCTCACTTACTACAGGTGGTGTGATTACGTCTAGACTCATCTAAGGTGCTGCAAATGGCATTGTTTCAATTTTTTCACTAGCGAATATTCCATCTGTACATGGAGGAGTACTTCTTTGTCCACCCATCTGTAGGTGTACTTTTTGGTTACTTCCATATCTTGGCTATTGTAATACTGTGCAATGCAGATTTGCCTGCCTGTGTCTTTCCAATTCTCTCTTCTTAGAATATAGGTGGAGGAGTGGGCCTGCTGGATCATATGGTAGCTCAATGTTTACCTTTTTAAGGCACCCCCATTCTGTTCTACTTCGTGGCCCTTTCCAAGTTACATCCCCCTTGAAGTTCAGGGTTTGCATTTCTCTACAACACCTTCAGCATTTATTGTTTGTAGTTTTCTTGCTGATGGTTATTCTGACAAGTGTGAGCTGATACCTCTTTGTGGCTGAATTCGCACGTGCCTCATAATCCACTGAAATTGAGCTTGAAGGCATGTCCTTTTTATTTTTCAAGCTGTGATTACCCCTTAGTTCTTCAAAGTGTTCTCTTAAAGTATGTGTCACATTTTGAAATGTTTTGGCCATTACCTCCCTGAAGACATTTTGAGGGCAGGTTTCATTTACAGTTCTGCAGTACTTGTTCCTATGAAATGACCATTAGCACAGGCTTTAAAGCTGCTTTCGCAGGTAACTGCCAGAGGGCCGCAGCCTTTCTATGTTCCCCACCCTGGTAACTAGGGAAAAGCCCTTGCTGCCTGTGGTGTTTCTCGGTTATAAATTAGTGTGGAGTGTGCCCGGACAAACCCACACAAGCTGATGTCTCCTTACTTTTGTTGGATTTTTAAATTTAATTTTTATTTTTTATTGGAGTAATTTTCCACTGTGTACGTGGATCACTTCTTCTTTGTGCATACCTCGGATGATGGACATTTTCATTGTTTCCAAGTGTTGGCTATGGTAAATATTGTTGGAGTGCAGGATTGCCAGCCTGTGACTTTTTGATTTTCATTTTCTCAGGTGATATGCCCAGCAGTGGGTGTGATTCATTGACTGGTAGCACCGTGTTTCCCTTTCCAAGCACCTGCTTTGAGTTTTCATTCGTGGCTCTTACCACGTCCCCCTTAGAATCGAGGGTACGCATTTCTCCACAATCGCTTCAGCATTTATTGTTTGCAGAATTTATGCTAATGGCCCTTCTGGCTCCTGTGAGCTGATAGGGTTTTGTAATTTGGGTTTGTATGTCTTTGAAAATTCGTAAGACTCATCATTTTTCTTCGACGTTTTGTTTTCTGTTAAAAAAAGGAAACAATTGGGAGTACAATATAACTCTTGATATTGTCTTCTTGGAAGGCTGCCTTCTTTCGAATTTTTTGGGCGATTTTCCACCCCAGAGTTTTTTAGAGAGCAGGTGTCATTTACCGAACTGCAAGTTTGGTGAATATTTAGTGACCTTTAGCAAGGGTTTTAAATCTCCTGTTGTGGGAAGTGGCCTGAAGCAGGCAGCATTTCTCCATTCCCAAATCTGGGTAATAGGGCAGCAGAGCCTTTCTGGAAGTCGTGTTCCAAGGTTGTCAATTACATTGGAATGTGCATGGAGTAAGCCCCATAAGTTTATGTCTCATTATTTCTTCTTGGTTTTAATTTTTTTTTAATTGGGGTAAAGCTTAGAATATTGTTTGTCCTAGGTGAACACAATCTGGTTCATTTGTACATTATATATATCTATTCAAGTACAGATCCTCTTCCCATGTAAAATGTTAACAGAGGGTTCCGCAGACCTCCCTTGCTATATGGTCGGTCTTTTTGAGATATGTATATAATATGAGTTTGTATACATATAGTAACACTAATCTTAACTTATCTATTCCCCCCACCTTTCGTTTTAGATGAGCATAGTTTGTGTTCTAAATCTGTGAGTGTCTTTCTCTGCGGAAATATGTTCATTTGTGTCAGTTATTAGATAACGCCTATAAGTGATATCATAGAATACAGGTCTTTTGCTTTCCAACTTACCTCATCTTTCGTGATTATCTCCAGACTCATTTGTGGTGCCTCAAAGAGCAATGGTTCATTGTCTTCCATGGCTAATATTCCATTGTGTATATGGACCACTTCTTCTTTATCCATTTACCTGTTGTTGGACATTTTGATTGCTTCACTGTCTTGGATATTGTGAATAAGGCTGCACTGCAGCTTTTGCGGCCTCTGTCTTCTCGATTCTTGTCTTCTCAGGTGAGAGGTCCAATGGTGCCCCTGCTGGATTGAATGGTACCTCCATTTTTACTTTTAAACACAGCTGCTTTCTGTTCTCACTATTGGCTGTTACCCCTTTATGTCTCACCAGCAGGTAGAGGGTACACAGTTCTCTAAAACCCCTTCAGCGTTTATTGTTTGTAGACATTTTGCTGATGGTCAGTCGACTGGTGTAAGTTGAAACTTTTTGTAGATTAGATTGCATGCGTCTAACACTCCCTGAGGTTGACCTTTTATCCATTTTCCTTTTTTTATAAAGAGTGTAAGTAAAACTTAACTCTTCATAATCTCTTCTTGAAACATTTGCCTGCTTTGAATTTTTTTGTCCATTCTCTACTTCAGCACAAATTTTTAGGGCAAGTTTCCTTTACAGCCCTGAGTCCTTGTGAATGTTAAGTGACCATTAGCTGTGACTTTAAAGCTGCTCTTGCAGGAAACGGCCACAAGGTGGCAGCATTTCTCCTTTACCAAATTTGGTTACTAGGGAAACAGAGCCTTAATGGAAGTGGTGTTCTAGGTTGTATATTAGAATGGAAAATGCCAGGAAAAAGCCCTTTAAGTTTATGTCTCATTACTTCTTGTCCATATTTGTAATTTACTTTTAATTTTTTATCCCAGCAAATTTGATTACAATGGTTTGTTTGTTCTAGGTGTGCAAGATGCGGTTCTTTCACACATATACAGGTATCTATTCTTCCTCGCATCCTTTTCCCATGTAGGTTATGACACAATGTTGAGTAGTCTTCTCCTGGTCTTCCGTACGTCTTTCCTGGTTATATATTTCACATGGTTTGTATATCTCTGTTAACCCCAATATGGTAATGTATCCAATCCTCATCCCTTTCTATTTGGTGAACCATAAGTTTTTTAATGAATCTGTGATTGCCTTTCTCTGTGGAAATATCTTCATTGGTATCAATTTTTAAGTAACTCCTAAAAGTGATATGATAGGATATGTGGCTTTTGCTTTCTCACTTACTACAGGTGGCGTAATTACGTCTAGACTCATCTACGGTGCTGCAAATGGCATTGTTTCATTTTTTTCACTAGCGAATATTCCAGTTGTACATGGAGGAGTTCTGCTTTGTCCTCCCATCTGTTGGTAGACTTCTGTTTACTTCCATATCTTGGCTATTGTAATACTGTGCAATGCAGATTTGCCTGCCTGTGTCTTTCCAATTCTCTCTTCTTAGATTATAGGTGGAGGAGTGGGCCTGCTGGATCATATGGTAGCTCAATGTTTACCTTTTTAAGGCACCTCCATTCTGTTCTCATTGGTGGTCCTTTCCAACTTACGTCCCCCTTGAAGTTGAGGGTATGCATTTCTCCACAACACCTTCAGCATTTATTGTTTGTAGTTTTCTTGCTGATGGTTTTTCTGACAAGTGTGAGCTGATACCTCTTTGTGGTTGAATTCGCATGTGCCTCATAATCCGTTGAAATTGAGCTTGAAGGCATGTCCTTTTTATTTTTCAAGCTGTGATTACCCATTAGTTCTTCAGAGTGTTCTCTTAAAGTATGTGTCACAGTTTGAAGTGTTTTGGCCATTACCTCCCTGAAGACATTTTGAGGTCAGGTTTCATTTACAGTTCTGCAGTACTTGTTCCTATGAAATGACCATTAGCACAGGCTTTAAAACTGCTTTTGCAGGTAACTGCCAGAGGGCGGCAGCCTTTCTATGTTCCCCACCCTGGTAACTAGGGAAAAGCCCTTGCGGCCTGTGGTGTTTCTCGGTTATAAATTAGAGTGGAGTGTGCCCGGACAAACCCACACAAGCTGATGTCTCCTTACTTTTGTTGGATTTTTTAATTTAATTTTTATTTTTTATTGGAGTAATTTTCCACTGTGTACGTGGACCACTTCTTCTTTGTGCATTCCTCGGTTGATGGACATTTTCATTGCTTCCAAGTGTTGGCTATGGTAAATATTGTTGGAGTGCAGGATTGCCAGCCTGTGACTTTTTGATTCTCATTTTCTCAGGTGATAGGCCCAGCAGTGGGTGTGATTGACTGACTGGTAGCACCGTTTTTCCCTTTCCAAGCACCTTCTTTGTGTTTTCATTCGTGGCACTTAGCACGTCCCCCTTAGAATCGAGGGTACACGTTTCTCCTCAATTGCTTCAGCATTTATTGTTTGCAGCATTTATGCTAATGGCGCTACTGGCTCCTGTGAGCTGATAGGGTTTTGTAATTTCGGTTTGCATGTCTTTGAAAATTCGTAAAACTCATCATTTTTCTCCACGGTTTTCTTTTCTGTTAAAAAAAGGAAACAATTGGGAGTACAATATAACTCTTGATATTGTCTTCTTGGAAGGTTGCCCTCTTTTGAATTTTTTGGTCGATTTTCCACCCCAGATTTTTTTTAGAGAGCAGGTCTCATTTCCCGAACTGCAAGTGTGGTGCATATTTAGTGACCTTTACCAATGGGTTTAAAGCTGCTGTTGTGGGAAGTGGCCTCAAGGAGGCAGCATTTCTCCATTCGCAAATCTGGGTTGTAGGGCAGCCGAGCCTTTCTGGAAGTCGTGTGCCTAGGTTGTAAATTACAGTGGCATGTGCGTGGAGAAACCCCCATAAGTTTATGTCTCATTATTTCTTCTTGGTTTTTAAAAGTGTTTTAATTGGGGTAAAGCTTAGAATATTGTTTGTCCGAGGTGTACACAATCTGGTTCATTTGTACATTATATTTGTCTATTCAAGTACAGATGCTCTTCCCATGTAAAATGTTACTGAGGGTTCTTCAGACCTCCCTTGCTATATGGTCGGTCTTTTTGTGATATGTATATAATATGTGTTTGTATACATATAGTAACACTAATCTTAATTTATCCATTCCCCACACCTTTCCTTTTAGATGAGCATAGTTTGTTTTCTAAGTCCGTGAGTGTCTTTCTCTGTGGAAATATGTTCATTTGTGTCAGTTATTAGATAACGCCTATAAGTGATATCATAGAATATAGGTCTTTTGCTTTCCGACTTACCTCATGTATCGTGATTATCTCCAGACTCATTTGTGGTGCCTCAGAGAGCAATGGTTCATTGTTTTCCATGGCTATTATTCCATTGTGTACATGGACCACTTCTTCTTTATCCATTCACCTCTTTTTGGACATTTTGATTGCTTCACTGTCTTGCCTATTGTGAATAAGGCTGTACTGCAGCTTTTGCAGCCTGTGTCTTCTCGATACTTCTCTTCTCAATGAAAGGTCCAATGGTGCACCTGCTGGATTGAATGGTACCTGCATTTTTACTTTTAAACACAGCTCCTTTCTGTTCTCATTATTGGCTGCTATCCCTTTACGTCTCACCAGCAGGTAGAGGGTACAGGGTTCTCTAAAACCCCTTCAGCATTTATTGTTTGTAGACTTTTTGCTGATGGTCAGTCGACTGGTGTAAATTGAAACTTTTTGTAGACTAGATTGCATAGGTCTAACACTCCCTGAGGTTGAGCTTTTATCCATTTACCTTTTTTTTTTAAAAGTGTGTGAGTAAAACTTAACTCTTCATACTCTCTTCTTGAAACATTTGCCTGTTTTGAATTTTTTTGTCCATTCCCTACTTCAACAAAGGTTTTTAGGGCAGGTGTCCTTTACAGCCCTGAGTCCTTGTGAATGTTAAGTGACCATTAGCTGTGAGTTTAAAGCTGCTCTTGCAGGAAATGGCCACAAGGTGGCAGCATTTCTCATTTACTAGATTTGGTAACTGGGGAAACAGAGCCTTAATGGAAGTGGTGTTCTAGGTTGTAAATTAGAATGGAATGTGCCAGGAAAAAGCCCTTCAAGTTTATGTCTCATTACTTCTTGTTCATATTTGTAATTTACTTTTTATTTTTTATCCCAGCACATTTGATTACAATGGTTTGTTTGTTCTAGGTGTGCAAGATGTGGTTCTTTCACACATAAACGTGTATCTATTCTTCCTCGCATCCTTTTCCCATGTAGGTTATGACACAAAGTTGAGTAGTCTTCTCCTGGTCTTCCGTATGTCTTTGGTGGTTATATATTTCACATGTTTTGTATATCTCTGTTAACACCAGTATGGTAATGTATCCAATCCTCATCCCTTTCTATTTGGTGAAGCATAAGTTTTTTAATGAATCTGAGATTGTCTTTCTCTGTGGAAATATCTTCATTGGTATCAATTTTTAAGTAACTCCTAAAAGTGATATGATAGGATAGGTGTCTTTTGCTTTCTCACTTACTACAGGTGGCGTGATTACGACTAGACTCATCTGTGGTGCTGCAAATGGCATTGTTTCATTTTTTTCACTAGTGAATATTCCATCTGTACATGGAGGAGTTCTTCTTTGTCTACCCATCTGTTGGTAGACTTTTTGGTTACCTCCATATCTTGGCTATTGTAATAGTGTGCAATGCAGATTTGCCTGCCTGTGTCTTTCCAATTCTATATTCTTAGATTATAGGTCGAGGAGTGGGCCTGCTGGATCATATGGTAGCTCAATGTTTACCTTTTTAAGGCACCTCCATTCTGTTCTCATTGGTGGTCCTTTCCAACTTACGTCCCAATTGAAGTTGAGGGTATGCATTTCTCCACAAAACCTTCAGCATTTATTGTTTGTAGTTTTCTTTCTGATGGTTATTCTGACAAGTGTGAGCTGATACCTCTCTGTGGTTGAATTTGCATGTGCCTCATAATCCGTTGAAATTCAGCTTTAAGGCATGTCCTTTTTATTTTTCAAGCTGTGATTACCCCTTAGTTCTTCAAAGTGTTCTCTTAAAGTATGTGTCACATTTTGAAATGTTTTGGCCATTACCTCCCTCAAGACATTTTGAGGGCAGGTTTCATTTACAGTCCTGCATTACTTCTTCCTATGAAATGACCATTAGCACAGGCTTTAAAACTGCTTGTGCAGGGAACTCCCAGAGGGCGGCAGCCTTTCTATGTTCCCCACCCTGGTAACTAGGGAAAAGCCCTTGCGGCCTGTGGTGTTTCTCGGTTATAAATTAGAGTGGAGTGTGCCCGGACAAACCCACACAAGCTGATGTCTCCTTACTTTTGTTGGATTTTTAAATTTAATTTTTATTTTTTATTGGAGTAATTTTCCACTGTGTACGTGGACCACTTCTTCTTTGTGCATTCCTCGGTTGATGGACATTTTCATTGCTTCCAAGTGTTGGCTATGGTAAATATTGTTGGAGTGCAGGATTGCCAGCCTGTGACTTTTTGATTCTCATTTTCTCAGGTGATAGGCCCAGCAGTGGTTGTGATTGACTGACTGGTAGCACCGTTTTTCCCTTTTCAAAGCACCTTCTTTGTGTTTTCATTAGTGGCTCTTACCACGTCCCCCTTAGAATCGAGGGTACACATGTCTCGACAATCGCTTCAGCATTTATTGTTTGCAGCATTTATGCTAATAGACCTACTGGCTGCTGTGAGCTGATAGGGTCTTGGAATTTGGGTTTGCATGGCTTTGAAAATTCGTAAAACTCATCATTTTTCACCGCCGTTTTCTTTTCTATTAAAAAAAGGAAACATTTGGGAGTACAATATAATTCTTGATATTGTCTTCTTGGAATGTTGCCCTCTTTTGAATTTCTTGGTCGATTTTCCACCTCAGACTTTTTTTAGAGAGCAGGTGTCATTTACCGAACTGCAAGTTTGGTGAATATTTAATGACCTTTAGCAATGGTTTTAAAGCTCCTGTTGTGGGAAGTGGCCTCTAGCAGGCAGCATTCCTCCATTCCCAAATCTGGGTACTAGGGCAGCAGAGCCTTTCTGGAAGTCGTGTTCCTAGGTTGTAAATTACATTGGAATGTGCATGGAGAAACCCCCATAAGTTTATGTCTCATTATTTCTTCTTGGTTTTAATTTTTTTTATTTGTGGTAATGCTTAGAATATTGTTTGTCCTAGGTGTACACAATCTGGTTCATTTGTACATTATATATATCTATTCAACTACGGATCCTCTTCCCATGTAAAATGTTACAGAAGGTTCCGCAGACTTTCCTTTCTATATGGTCGGTCTTTTTGAGATATATATATATAATATGTGTTTGTATACATATAGTAAGTCTAATCTTAATTTATCCATTCCCCCCACCTTTCGTATTAGATGAGCATAGTTTGTTTTCTAAATCTGTGAGTGTCTTTCTCTGTGGAATATGTTCATTTGTGTCAGTTATTAGATAACGTCTATAAGTGATATCATAGAATACAGGTCTTTTGCTTTCCAACTTACCTCATCTTTCATGATTATCTGCAGACTCATTTGTGGTGCCTCAAAGAGCAATGGTTCTTTGTCTTCCATGGCTAATATTCCATTGTGTACATGGACCACTTCTTCTTTATCCATTCCCCTGTTGTTGCACAGTTTGATTCCTTCACTGTCTTGCCTATTGTGAATAAGGCTGCACTGCATCTTTTGCAGCCTGTGTCTTCTCGATTCTTGTCTCCTCAGGTTAGAGGTCCAATTTTGCGCCTGGGGATTGAATGGAAACTCCATTTTTACTTTTAAACACAGCTCCTTTCTTTTCTCATCATTGGATGTTACCCCTTTATGTCTCACCAGAAGGTCGAGGGTACACAGTTCTCTAAATCCCCTTCTGCATTTATTGTTTGTAGACTTTTTGCTGATGGTCAGTCGACTGGTGTAAGTTGAAACTTTTTGTAGATTAGATTCCATGCTTCTAACACTCCCTGAGGTTGAGCTTTTATCCATTTTCCTTTTTTTTAAAAAGAGTGTGAGTAAAACTTAACTCTTCATAATCTCTTCTTGAAACATTTGCCTGTTGTGAATTTTTTTGTCCATTCCCTACTTCAGCACAAATATTTAGGGCAAGTGTCTCTTACAGCCCTGAGTCCTTGTGAATGTTAAGTGACCATTAGCTGTGACTTTAATGCTGCGCTTGCAGGAAACGGCCACAAGGTGGCAGCATTTCTCCTTTGCCAAATTTGGTTTCTAGGGAAACAGAGCCTTAATGGAAGTGGTGTTGTAGGTTGTATATTAGAATGGAACGTGCCAGGAAAAAGCCCTTTAAGTTTTTGTCTCATTACTTCTTGTCCATATTTGTAATTTACTTTTTATTTTTTATCCCAGCAGATTTGATTACATTGGTTTTTTTGCGCTAGGTGTGCAAGATGTGTGTCTTTCACACATATACGTGTATCTTTTCTTCCTCACATCCTTTTCCCATGTAGGTTATGAGACATTGTTGAGTAGTCTTCTCCTGGTCTTCCGTACGTCTTTGGTGGTTATATATTTCACATGGTTTGTATATCTCTGTTAACCCCAATATGGTAATGTATCCAACCCTCATCCCTTTCTATTTGGTGAACCATAAGTTTTTTAATGAATCTGTGATTGCCTTTCTCTGTGGAAATATCTTCATTGGTATCAATTTTTGTGTAACTCCTGAAAGTGATATGATAGGATATGTGTCCTTTACTTTCTCACTTACTACAGGTGGTGTGATTACGTCTAGACTCATCTAAGGTGCTGCAAATGGCATTGTTTCAATTTTTTCACTAGCGAATATTCCATCTGTACATGGAGGAGTACTTCTTTGTCCACCCATCTGTAGGTGTACTTTTTGGTTACTTCCATATCTTGGCTATTGTAATACTGTGCAATGCAGATTTGCCTGCCTGTGTCTTTCCAATTCTCTCTTCTTAGAATATAGGTGGAGGAGTGGGCCTGCTGGATCATATGGTAGCTCAATGTTTACCTTTTTAAGGCACCCCCATTCTGTTCTACTTCGTGGCCCTTTCCAAGTTACATCCCCCTTGAAGTTCAGGGTTTGCATTTCTCTACAACACCTTCAGCATTTATTGTTTGTAGTTTTCTTGCTGATGGTTACTCTGACAAGTGTGAGCTGATACCTCTTTGTGGCTGAATTCGCACGTGCCTCATAATCCGTTGAAATTGAGCTTGAAGGCATGTCCTTTTTATTTTTCAAGCTGTGATTACCCCTTAGTTCTTCAAAGTGTTCTCTTAAAGTATGTGTCACATTTTGAAATGTTTTGGCCATTACCTCCCTGAAGACATTTTGAGGGCAGGTTTCATTTACAGTTCTGCAGTACTTGTTCTTATGAAATGACCATTAGCACAGGCTTTAAGGCTGCTTTTGCAGGTAACTGCCAGAGGGCGGCAGCCTTTTTTTGTTCCCCACCCTGGTAACTAGGGAAAAGCCCTTGCGGCCTGTGGTGTTTCTCGATTATAAATTAGAGTGGACTGTGCCCGGACAAACCCACACAAGCTGATGTCTCCTTACTTTTGTTGGATTTTTAATTTTGATTTTTATTTTTTATTGGAGTAATTTCCCACTGTGTACGTGGACCACTTCTACTTTGTGCATTCCTCGGTGGATGGACATTTTCATTGCTTCCAAGTGTTGGCTATGGTAAATATTGTTGGAGTGCGGGATTGCCAGCCTGTGACTTTTTGATTCTCATTTTCTCAGGTGATAGGCCCAGCAGTGGGTGTGATTGACTGACTGGTAGCAACGTTTTCCCCTTTTCAAAGCACCTTCTTTGTGTTTTCGTTAGTGGCACTTACCACGTCCCCCTTAGAATCGAGGGTACACATTTCTCCACAATCGCTTCAGCATTTATTGTTTGCAGCATTTTTGCTAATGGCCCTACTGGCTCCTGTGAGCTGATAGTGTTTTGTAATGTGGGTTTGCATGTCTTTGAAAATTCGTAAAACTCATCATTTTTCTCCGCGGTTTCCTTTTCTGTTAAAAAAATGAAACATTTGGGAGTACAATATAAGTCTTGATATTGTCTTCTTGGAAGGCTGCCCTCTTTTGAATTTTTTTGTCGATTTTCCACCTCAGACTCTTTTTAGAGAGCAGGTGTCATTTACCGACCTGCAAGTTTGGTGAATATTTAGTCACCTTTAGCAAGGGTTTTAAATCTCCTGTTGTGGGAAGTGGCCTGAAGCAGGCAGCATTTGTCCATTCCCAAATCTGGGTACTAGGGCAGCAGAGCCTTTCTGGAAGTCGTGTTCCTAAGTTGTAAATTACATTGGAATGTGCATGGAGAAAGCCCCATAAGTTTATGTCTCATTATTTCTTCTTGGTTTTAATTTTTTTTTTAATTGGGGTAAAGCTTAGAATATTGTTTGTCCTAGGTGAACACAATCTGGTTCATTTGTACATTATATATGTCTATTCAAGTACAGAGCCTCTTCCCATGTAAAATGTTACAGAGGGTTCCACAGACCTCCCTTGCTATATGGTTGGTCTTTTTGAGATATGTATATAATATGAGTTTGTATACATATAGTAACACTAATCTTAACTTATCTATTCCCCCCACCTTTCGTTTTAGATGAGCATAGTTTGTTTTCTAAATCTGTGAGTGTCTTTCTCTGCGGAAATATGTTCATTTGTGTCAGTTACTACATAACGCCTATAAGTGATATCATAGAATACAGGTCTTTTGCTTTCCAACTTACCTCATCTTTCGTGATTATCTCCAGACTCATTTGTCGTGCCTCAAAGAGCAATGGGTCATTGTCTTCCATGGCTAATATTCCATTGTGTATATGGACCACTTCTTCTTTATCCATTTACCTGTTGTTGGACATTTTAATTGCTTCACTGTCTTGGATATTGTGAATAAGGATGCACTGCAGCTTTTGCGGCCTGTGTCTTCTCGATTCTTGTCTTCTCAGGTGAGAGGGCCAATGGTGCCCCTGCTGGATTGAATGGTACTTCCATTTTTACTTTTAAACACAGCTGCTTTCTGTTCTCACTATTGGCTGTTACCCCTTTATGTCTCACCAGCAGGTAGAGGGTACACAGTTCTCTAAAACCCCTTCAGCGTTTATTGTTTGTAGACATTTTGCTGATGGTCAGTCGACTGGTGTAAGTTGAAACTTTTTGTAGATTAGATTCCATGCGTCTAACACTCCCTGAGGTTGAGCTTTTATCCATTTTCCTTTTTTTAAAAAGAATGTAAGTAAAACTTAACTCTTCATAATCTCTTCTTGAAACATTTGCCTGTTTTGAATTTTTTTGTCCATTCTCTACTTCAGCACAAATTTTTAGGGCAAGTGTCCTTTACAGCCCTGAGTCCTTGTGAATGTTAAGTGACCATTAGCTGTGACTTTAAAGCTGCTCTTGCAGGAAACGGCCACAAGGTGGCAGCATTTCTCCTTTACCAAATTTGGTTACTAGGGAAACAGAGCCTTAATGGAAGTGGTGTTCTAGGTTGTATATTAGAATGGAAAATGCCAGGAAAAAGCCCTTTAAGTTTATGTCTCATTACTTCTTGTCCATATTTGTAATTTACTTTTAATTTTTTATCCCAGCAAATTTGATTACAATGGTTTGTTTGTTCTAGGTGTGCAAGATGTGGTTCTTTCACACATATACAGGTATCTATTCTTCCTCGCATCCTTTTCCCATGTAGGTTATGACACAATGTTGAGTTATCTTCTCCTGGTCTTCCGTACGTCTTTCCTGGTTATATATTTCACATGGTTTTTATATCTCTGTTAACCCCAATATGGTAATGTATCCAATCCTCATCCCTTTCTATTTGGTGAACCATAAGTTTTTTAATGAATCTGTGATTGCCTTTCTCTGTGGAAATATCTTCATTGGTATCAATTTTTAAGTAACTCCTAAAAGTGATATGATAGGATATGTGGCTTTTGCTTTCTCACTTACTACAGGTGGCGTGATTACGTCTAGACTCATCTATGGTGCTGCAAATGGCATTGTTTCATTTTTTTCACTAGCGAATATTCCAGTTGTACATGGAGGAGTTCTTCTTTGTCCTCCCATCTGTTGGTAGACTTTTGTTTACTTCCATATCTTGGCTATTGTAATACTGTGCAATGCAGATTTGCCTGCCTGTGTCTTTCCAATTCTCTCTTCTTAGATTATAGGTGGAGGAGTGGGCCTGCTGGATCATATGGTAGCTCAATGTTTACCTTTTTAAGGCACCTCCATTCTGTTCTCATTGGTGGTCTTTTCCAACTTACGTCCCACTTGAAGTTGAGGGTATGCATTTTTCCACAACACCTTCAGCATTTATTGTTTGTAGTTTTCTTGCTGATGGTTATTCTGACAAGTGTGAGCTGATACCTCTTTGTGTTTCAATTCGCATGTGCCTCATAATCCGTTGAAATTGAGCTTGAAGGCATGTCCTTTTTATTTTTCAAGCTGTGATTACCCCTTAGTTCTTCAGAGTGTTCTCTTAAAGTATGTGTCACATTTTGAAGTGTTTTGGCCATTACCTCCCTGAAGACATTTTGAGGTCAGGTTTCATTTACAGTTCTGCAGTACTTGTTCCTATGAAATGACCATTAGCACAGGCTTTAAAACTGCTTTTGCAGGTAACTGCCAGAGGGCGACAGCCTTTCTATGTTCCCCACCCTGTTAACTAGGGAAAAGCCCTTGCTGCCTGTGGTGTTTCTCGGTTATAAATTAGAGTGGAGTGTGCCCGGACAAACCCACACAAGCTGATGTCTCCTTACTTTTGTTGGATTTTTAAATTTAATTTTTATTTTTTATTGGAGTAATTTTCCACTGTGTACGTGGACCACTTCTTCTTTGTGCATTCCTTGGTTGATGGACATTTTCATTGCTTCCAAGTGTTGGCTATGGTAAATATTGTTGGAGTGCAGGATTGCCAGCCTGTGACTTTTTGATTCTCATTTTCTCAGGTGATAGGCCCAGCAGTGGGTGTGATTGACTGACTGGTAGCACCGTTTTTCCCTTTTCAAGCACTTTCTTTGTGTTTTCATTCGTGGCACTTAGCACGTCCCCCTTAGAATCGAGGGTACACGTTTCTCCTCAATCGCTTCAGCATTTATTGTTTGCAGCATTTATGCTAATGGCCCTACTGGCTCCTGTGAGCTGATAGGGTTTTGTAATTTGGGTTTGCATGTCTTTGAAAATTCGTAAAACTCATCATTTTTCTCCGCGGTTTTCTTTTCTGTTAAAAAAAGGAAACAATTGGGAGTACAATATAACTCTTGATATTGTCTTCTTGGAAGGCTGCCCTCTTTTGAATTTTTTGTTCGATCTTCACCTCAGACTTTTTTTAGAGATCAGGTGTCATTTACCAAACTGCAAGTTTGGTGAATATTTAGTGACCTTTAGCAAGGGTTTTAAATCTCCTGTTGTGGGAAGTGGCCTGAAGCAGGCAGCATTTCTCCATTCCCAAATCTGGGTAGTAGGGCAGCAGAGCCTTTCTGGAAGTCGTGTTCCTAGGTTGTAAATTACATTGGAATGTGCATGGAGAAAGCCCCATAAGTTTATGTCTCATTATTTCTTCTTGGTTTTAATTTTTTTTTAATTGGGGTAAAGCTTAGAATATTGTTTGTCCGAGGTGTACACAATCTGGTTCATTTGTACATTATATTTGTCTATTCAAGTACAGATGCTCTTCCCATGTAAAATGTTACTGAGGGTTCTTCAGACCTCCCTTGCTATATGGTCGGTCTTTTTGTGATATGTATATAATATGTGTTTCTATACATATAGTAACACTAATCTTAATTTATCCATTCCCCCACCTTTCGTTTTAGATGAGCATAGTTTGTTTTCTAAATCTGTGAGTGTCTTTCTCTGCGGAAATATGTTCATTTGTGTCGGTTATTAGATAACGCCTATAAGTGATATCATAGAATACAGGTCTTTTGCTTTCCAACTTACCTCATCTTTCGTGATTATCTCCAGACTCATTTGTGGTGCCTCAAATAGCAATGGTTCATTGTCTTCCATGGCTAATATTCCATTGTGTATATGGACCACTTCTTTTTATCCATTTACCTGTTGTTGGACATTTTGATTGCTTCACTGGCTTGGCTATTGTGAATAAGGCTGCACTGCAGCTTTTGCGGCCTGTGTCTTCTCGATTCTTGTCTTCTCAGGTGAGAGGTCCAATGGTGCCCCTGCTGGATTGAATTGTACCTCCATTTTTACTTTTAAACACAGCTGCTTTCTGTTCTCACTATTGGCTGTTACCCCTTTACGTCTCACCAGCAGGTAGGGGGTACACAGTTCTCTAAAACCCCTTCAGCATTTATTGTTTGTAGACATTTTGCTGATGGTCAGTCGACTGGTGTAAGTTGAAACTTTTTGTAGATTAGATTCCATGCGCCTAACACTCCCTGAGGTTGAGCTTTTATCCATTTTCCTTTTTTTTAAAAAGAGTGTAAGTAAAACTTAACTCTTCATAATCTCTTCTTGAAACATTTGCCTGTTTTGAATTTTTTTGTCCATTCTCTACTTCAGCACAAATTTTTAGGGCAAGTGTCCTTTACAGCCCTGAGTCCTTGTGAATGATAAGTGACCATTAGCTGTGACTTTAAAGCTGCTCTTGCAAGAAACGGCCACAAGGTGGCAGCATTTCTCCTTTACCAATTTTGGTTACTAGGGAAACAGAGGCTTAATGGAAGTGGTGTTCTAGGTTGTAAATTAGAGTGGAATGTGCCAGGAAAAAGCCCTTTATGTTTATGTCTCATTACTTGTTGTTCATATTTGTAATTTACTTTTTATTTTTTATCCCAGCAAATTTGATTACAATAGTTTGTTTGTTCTAGGTGTGCAAGTTGTGGTTCTTTCACACATATACGTGTATCTATTCTTCCTCGCATCCTTTTCCCATGTAGGTTATGACACAATGTTGAGTAGTCTTCTCCTGGTCTTCCGTACGTCTTTCCTGGTTATATATTTCACATGGTTTGTATATCTCTGTTAACCCCAATATGGTAATGTATCCAATCCTCATCCCTTTCTATTTGTTGAACCATAAGTTTTTTAATGAATCTGTGACTGCCTTTCTCTGTGGAAATATCTTCATTGGTATCAATTTTTAAGTAACTCCTAAAAGTGATATGATAGGATATGTGTCTTTTGCTTTCTCACTTACTACAGGTTGCGTGATTACTTCTAGACTCATCTACGGTGCTGCAAATGGCATTGTTTCATTTTTTTCACTAGCGAATATTTTATCTGTACATGGAGGAGTTCTTTTTGTCCTCCCATCTGTTGGTAGACTTTATGTTTACTTCCATATCTTGGCTATTGTAATAATGTGCTATGCAGATTTGCCTGCCTGTGTCTGTCCAATTCTCTCTTCTTAGATTATAGGTGGAGGAGTGGGCCTGCTGGATCATATGGTAGCTCAATGTTTACCTTTTTAAGGCACCTCCATTCTGTTCTCATTGGAGGTCCTTTCCAGCTTACGTCCCCCTTGAAGTTGAGGGTATGCATTTCTCCACAACACCTTCAGCATTTATTGTTTGTAGTTTTCTTGCTGATGGTTATTCTGACAAGTGTGAGCTGATACCTCTTTGTGGTTGAATTCGCATGTGCCCCATGATCCGTTGAAATTGAGCTGGAAGGCATGTCCTTTTTATTTTTCAAGCTGTGATTACCCCTTAGTTCTTCAAAGTGTTCTCTTGAAGTATGTGTCACATTTTGAAATGTTTTGGCCATTACCTCCCTGAAGACATTTTGAGGGCAGGTTTCATTTACAGTCCTGCAATACTTCTTCCTATGAAATGACCATTAGCACAGGCTTTAAAACTGCTTGTGCAGGTAACTGCCAGAGGGCGGCAGCCTTTCTATGTTCCCCACCCTGGTAACTAGGGAAAAGCCCTTGCGGCCTGTGGTGTTTCTCGGTTATAATTTAGAGTGGAGTGTGCCCGGACAAACCCACACAAGCTGATGTCTCCTTAGTTTTGTTGGATTTTTAAATTTAATTTTTATTTTTTATTGAAGTAATTTTCCACTGTGTACGTGGACCACTTCTTCTTTGTGCATTCCTCGGTGGATGGACATTTTCATTGCTTCCAAGTGTTGGCTATGGTAAATATTGTTGGAGTGCAGGATTGCCAGCCTGTGACTTTTTGATTCTCATTTTCTCAGGTG